>NW_027181839.1:0-41473 GCF_029961685.1 Aristolochia californica
TTTTAATTGAGTGTTGACTCCCAACCCGTAAGTCATTTCTTACAATAATACATCCCGTTACGAATGAAAAATCACTTTACAATCATCTATGATTGTTAGGTCAGCTTTTTGCAAACGGGCAAAATAATGGCTTGTTTGACTCTGGTAAATATCCCACCGCACGTTCACTAGATAATTTAATGAGCGTATGTTATTCTCTTTAAAAGCTTTGGATCCATAGGCCATTTGCATCTTTAACATGTTTCAAGCTTGCATATCCATTTTTAAAACACGTGTGGAACAAATCTCTTTCTTGTAAAATTCCGAGCTATTAGGGTTGAACAAGTGGAATTTCCCAAACTTGGATAACAAAAGTTTTGTGTTAATTTTTGGTGTGTGAATAAGTTTTCTTTACTTACATTTGTTATTGTTTCCATACATAAACTCAAAAATTTTCATTTTGCTGTGATATATTTGCCTTTTTTTGTTTACGGGATGAAGGGAGAGAGAAAACTCAAAGTTTTGATTTAAGAAAAAAGTGTACATCTAAAATGGAGATGGACGGTGCACAAATGTAGAGAGAGATAATTCCAATGAGTGTCTGTAATTTTTAGGGAATTTAAGCTTTTTTTAGTTTTTATATCTCAGGTTTTACAATCTTCGGGAAAATGGGGAGGCGGGGTGTTTTCAACTGAGTGTTGACTCCCAATCCGTAAGTCATTTCTTACAAAAATATAGCCCGTTACGGATGATAAATCACTTTACAATCATCTATGATTGTTCGGTAAGCTTTTTGTGAACTGGCAAAATAATGGCTAGTTTGATTCTGGTAAATATCCCACCGCACGTTCATTGATAATTTAATGAGTGTTTGTTATTCTCTTTAAAAGCTTTGGATCCATAGGTCATTTGCATCTTTAACATGTTTCAAGCTTGCATATCCATTTTTAAAACACGTGTGGAACAAATCACTTTCTTGTAAAATTCCAAGCTATTAGGGTTGGACTAGTGGAATTTCCCAAACTTGGATAACAAAAGTTTTGTGTTAATTTTTGGTGTGTGAATAAATTTTCTTAACTTACATTTGTTATTGTTTTAAAATTTTTCCATACATAAACTCAAAAATTTTCATTTTGCTGTGATCTATTTGCCTTTTTTTGTTTACGGGATCAAGGGAGAGTGAAAACTCAAAGTTTTGATTTAAGAAAAAAGTGTACATCTAAAATGGAGACGCACAGTGCACAAATGAAGAGAGTGATAATTCCAATGAGTGTCTGTAATTTTTAGGGAATTTAAGCTCTTTTTAGTTTTTATATCTCAGGTTTTACAATCTTCGGGAAAAGGGGGAGGCGGGGTGTTTTTAACTGAGTGTTGACTCCCAATCCGTAAGTCATTTCTTACAAAAATATAGCCCGTTACGGATGATAAATCACTTTACAATCATCTATGATTGTTCGGTAAGCTTTTTGTGAACTGGCAAAATAATGGCTAGTTTGATTCTGGTAAATATCCCACCGCACGTTCATTGATAATTTAATGAGTGTTTGTTATTCTCTTTAAAAGCTTTGGATCCATAGGTCATTTGCATCTTTAACATGTTTCAAGCTTGCATATCCATTTTTAAAACACGTGTGGAACAAATCTCTTTCTTGTAAAATTCCAAGCTATTAGGGCTGAACTAGTGGAATTTCCCAAACTTGGATAACAAAAGTTTTGTGTTAATTTTTGGTGTGTTAATAAATTTTCTTTACTTACATTTGTTATTGTTTTAAAATTTTACCATACATAAACTCAAAAATTTTCATTTTGCTGTGATCTATTTGCCTTTTTTTGTTTACGGGATCAAGGGAGAGCGAAAACTCAAAGTTTTGATTTAAGAAAAAAGTGTACATCTAAAATGGAGACGCACAGTGCACAAATGAAGAGAGAGATAATTCCAATGAGTGTTTGTAATTTAGATCTTTTTAGTTTTTGTATCTCAGGATTTGCAATCGTCGGGAAAACGAGGAGGTGTGGTGTTTTTAACTGACTGTTGACTCCCATTCCGTATGTCATTTCTTACAAAAATATAGCCCGTTACTCACGGTAAATCACATTACAATCATCTATGATTGTTAGGTCAGCTTTTTGAAAACGGACAAAATAATGGCTTGTTAGGTAAATATCCCGCCGCACGTTCACTTCTGAATTTAATGAGTGTTTGTTATTCTCATTAAAAGCTTTGGATCCATAGGTCATTTTCAACTTTAACATGTTTCAAGCATGCATATCCATTTTAAAACACGTCTAGAAGAGTTCTCTTTTTTGTTAAATTTCAAGCTATTAGGGTTGAACTAGTGGAATTTCCCAAACTTGGATAACAAAATTTTGTGTTCAGTTGTGGTGTGTGAATAAATTTTCATTACTTACATTTTTTCCCATACATAAACTCTAAAATTTACATTTTTTTTTGTGATCTATTTACCTTTTTTTTGTTTATGGCATGAAGGGAGAACGAAAAACTAGAAATTTTGATTTAATAAAAAAGTGTACATCTAAAATGGAGATGCACAATGCACAAATGTGGAGAGATATAATTCCAAAGAGTGTCTATGATTTTTCAGGATTGTGAGGTCTTTTCAGTTTTTAGTTCTCAGGTTTTGCAATCGTCGGGAAAAGGGGGAGGCGGGGGATTTTTAATTGAGTGTTGACTCCCAACCCGTAAGTCATTTCTTACAATAATACATCCCGTTACGAATGAAAAATCACTTTACAATCATCTATGATTGTTAGGTCAGCTTTTTGCAAACGGGCAAAATAATGGCTTGTTTGACTCTGGTAAATATCCCACCGCACGTTCACTAGATAATTTAATGAGCGTATGTTATTCTCTTTAAAAGCTTTGGATCCATAGGCCATTTGCATCTTTAACATGTTTCAAGCTTGCATATCCATTTTTAAAACACGTGTGGAACAAATCTCTTTCTTGTAAAATTCCGAGCTATTAGGGTTGAACAAGTGGAATTTCCCAAACTTGGATAACAAAAGTTTTGTGTTAATTTTTGGTGTGTGAATAAGTTTTCTTTACTTACATTTGTTATTGTTTCCATACATAAACTCAAAAATTTTCATTTTGCTGTGATATATTTGCCTTTTTTTGTTTACGGGATGAAGGGAGAGAGAAAACTCAAAGTTTTGATTTAAGAAAAAAGTGTACATCTAAAATGGAGATGGACGGTGCACAAATGTAGAGAGAGATAATTCCAATGAGTGTCTGTAATTTTTAGGGAATTTAAGCTTTTTTTAGTTTTTATATCTCAGGTTTTACAATCTTCGGGAAAATGGGGAGGCGGGGTGTTTTCAACTGAGTGTTGACTCCCAATCCGTAAGTCATTTCTTACAAAAATATAGCCCGTTACGGATGATAAATCACTTTACAATCATCTATGATTGTTCGGTAAGCTTTTTGTGAACTGGCAAAATAATGGCTAGTTTGATTCTGGTAAATATCCCACCGCACGTTCATTGATAATTTAATGAGTGTTTGTTATTCTCTTTAAAAGCTTTGGATCCATAGGTCATTTGCATCTTTAACATGTTTCAAGCTTGCATATCCATTTTTAAAACACGTGTGGAACAAATCACTTTCTTGTAAAATTCCAAGCTATTAGGGTTGGACTAGTGGAATTTCCCAAACTTGGATAACAAAAGTTTTGTGTTAATTTTTGGTGTGTGAATAAATTTTCTTAACTTACATTTGTTATTGTTTTAAAATTTTTCCATACATAAACTCAAAAATTTTCATTTTGCTGTGATCTATTTGCCTTTTTTTGTTTACGGGATCAAGGGAGAGTGAAAACTCAAAGTTTTGATTTAAGAAAAAAGTGTACATCTAAAATGGAGACGCACAGTGCACAAATGAAGAGAGTGATAATTCCAATGAGTGTCTGTAATTTTTAGGGAATTTAAGCTCTTTTTAGTTTTTATATCTCAGGTTTTACAATCTTCGGGAAAAGGGGGAGGCGGGGTGTTTTTAACTGAGTGTTGACTCCCAATCCGTAAGTCATTTCTTACAAAAATATAGCCCGTTACGGATGATAAATCACTTTACAATCATCTATGATTGTTCGGTAAGCTTTTTGTGAACTGGCAAAATAATGGCTAGTTTGATTCTGGTAAATATCCCACCGCACGTTCATTGATAATTTAATGAGTGTTTGTTATTCTCTTTAAAAGCTTTGGATCCATAGGTCATTTGCATCTTTAACATGTTTCAAGCTTGCATATCCATTTTTAAAACACGTGTGGAACAAATCTCTTTCTTGTAAAATTCCAAGCTATTAGGGCTGAACTAGTGGAATTTCCCAAACTTGGATAACAAAAGTTTTGTGTTAATTTTTGGTGTGTTAATAAATTTTCTTTACTTACATTTGTTATTGTTTTAAAATTTTACCATACATAAACTCAAAAATTTTCATTTTGCTGTGATCTATTTGCCTTTTTTTGTTTACGGGATCAAGGGAGAGCGAAAACTCAAAGTTTTGATTTAAGAAAAAAGTGTACATCTAAAATGGAGACGCACAGTGCACAAATGAAGAGAGAGATAATTCCAATGAGTGTTTGTAATTTAGATCTTTTTAGTTTTTGTATCTCAGGATTTGCAATCGTCGGGAAAACGAGGAGGTGTGGTGTTTTTAACTGACTGTTGACTCCCATTCCGTATGTCATTTCTTACAAAAATATAGCCCGTTACTCACGGTAAATCACATTACAATCATCTATGATTGTTAGGTCAGCTTTTTGAAAACGGACAAAATAATGGCTTGTTAGGTAAATATCCCGCCGCACGTTCACTTCTGAATTTAATGAGTGTTTGTTATTCTCATTAAAAGCTTTGGATCCATAGGTCATTTTCAACTTTAACATGTTTCAAGCATGCATATCCATTTTAAAACACGTCTAGAAGAGTTCTCTTTTTTGTTAAATTTCAAGCTATTAGGGTTGAACTAGTGGAATTTCCCAAACTTGGATAACAAAATTTTGTGTTCAGTTGTGGTGTGTGAATAAATTTTCATTACTTACATTTTTTCCCATACATAAACTCTAAAATTTACATTTTTTTTTGTGATCTATTTACCTTTTTTTTGTTTATGGCATGAAGGGAGAACGAAAAACTAGAAATTTTGATTTAATAAAAAAGTGTACATCTAAAATGGAGATGCACAATGCACAAATGTGGAGAGATATAATTCCAAAGAGTGTCTATGATTTTTCAGGATTGTGAGGTCTTTTCAGTTTTTAGTTCTCAGGTTTTGCAATCGTCGGGAAAAGGGGGAGGCGGGGGATTTTTAATTGAGTGTTGACTCCCAACCCGTAAGTCATTTCTTACAATAATACATCCCGTTACGAATGAAAAATCACTTTACAATCATCTATGATTGTTAGGTCAGCTTTTTGCAAACGGGCAAAATAATGGCTTGTTTGACTCTGGTAAATATCCCACCGCACGTTCACTAGATAATTTAATGAGCGTATGTTATTCTCTTTAAAAGCTTTGGATCCATAGGCCATTTGCATCTTTAACATGTTTCAAGCTTGCATATCCATTTTTAAAACACGTGTGGAACAAATCTCTTTCTTGTAAAATTCCGAGCTATTAGGGTTGAACAAGTGGAATTTCCCAAACTTGGATAACAAAAGTTTTGTGTTAATTTTTGGTGTGTGAATAAGTTTTCTTTACTTACATTTGTTATTGTTTCCATACATAAACTCAAAAATTTTCATTTTGCTGTGATATATTTGCCTTTTTTTGTTTACGGGATGAAGGGAGAGAGAAAACTCAAAGTTTTGATTTAAGAAAAAAGTGTACATCTAAAATGGAGATGGACGGTGCACAAATGTAGAGAGAGATAATTCCAATGAGTGTCTGTAATTTTTAGGGAATTTAAGCTTTTTTTAGTTTTTATATCTCAGGTTTTACAATCTTCGGGAAAATGGGGAGGCGGGGTGTTTTCAACTGAGTGTTGACTCCCAATCCGTAAGTCATTTCTTACAAAAATATAGCCCGTTACGGATGATAAATCACTTTACAATCATCTATGATTGTTCGGTAAGCTTTTTGTGAACTGGCAAAATAATGGCTAGTTTGATTCTGGTAAATATCCCACCGCACGTTCATTGATAATTTAATGAGTGTTTGTTATTCTCTTTAAAAGCTTTGGATCCATAGGTCATTTGCATCTTTAACATGTTTCAAGCTTGCATATCCATTTTTAAAACACGTGTGGAACAAATCACTTTCTTGTAAAATTCCAAGCTATTAGGGTTGGACTAGTGGAATTTCCCAAACTTGGATAACAAAAGTTTTGTGTTAATTTTTGGTGTGTGAATAAATTTTCTTAACTTACATTTGTTATTGTTTTAAAATTTTTCCATACATAAACTCAAAAATTTTCATTTTGCTGTGATCTATTTGCCTTTTTTTGTTTACGGGATCAAGGGAGAGTGAAAACTCAAAGTTTTGATTTAAGAAAAAAGTGTACATCTAAAATGGAGACGCACAGTGCACAAATGAAGAGAGTGATAATTCCAATGAGTGTCTGTAATTTTTAGGGAATTTAAGCTCTTTTTAGTTTTTATATCTCAGGTTTTACAATCTTCGGGAAAAGGGGGAGGCGGGGTGTTTTTAACTGAGTGTTGACTCCCAATCCGTAAGTCATTTCTTACAAAAATATAGCCCGTTACGGATGATAAATCACTTTACAATCATCTATGATTGTTCGGTAAGCTTTTTGTGAACTGGCAAAATAATGGCTAGTTTGATTCTGGTAAATATCCCACCGCACGTTCATTGATAATTTAATGAGTGTTTGTTATTCTCTTTAAAAGCTTTGGATCCATAGGTCATTTGCATCTTTAACATGTTTCAAGCTTGCATATCCATTTTTAAAACACGTGTGGAACAAATCTCTTTCTTGTAAAATTCCAAGCTATTAGGGCTGAACTAGTGGAATTTCCCAAACTTGGATAACAAAAGTTTTGTGTTAATTTTTGGTGTGTTAATAAATTTTCTTTACTTACATTTGTTATTGTTTTAAAATTTTACCATACATAAACTCAAAAATTTTCATTTTGCTGTGATCTATTTGCCTTTTTTTGTTTACGGGATCAAGGGAGAGCGAAAACTCAAAGTTTTGATTTAAGAAAAAAGTGTACATCTAAAATGGAGACGCACAGTGCACAAATGAAGAGAGAGATAATTCCAATGAGTGTTTGTAATTTAGATCTTTTTAGTTTTTGTATCTCAGGATTTGCAATCGTCGGGAAAACGAGGAGGTGTGGTGTTTTTAACTGACTGTTGACTCCCATTCCGTATGTCATTTCTTACAAAAATATAGCCCGTTACTCACGGTAAATCACATTACAATCATCTATGATTGTTAGGTCAGCTTTTTGAAAACGGACAAAATAATGGCTTGTTAGGTAAATATCCCGCCGCACGTTCACTTCTGAATTTAATGAGTGTTTGTTATTCTCATTAAAAGCTTTGGATCCATAGGTCATTTTCAACTTTAACATGTTTCAAGCATGCATATCCATTTTAAAACACGTCTAGAAGAGTTCTCTTTTTTGTTAAATTTCAAGCTATTAGGGTTGAACTAGTGGAATTTCCCAAACTTGGATAACAAAATTTTGTGTTCAGTTGTGGTGTGTGAATAAATTTTCATTACTTACATTTTTTCCCATACATAAACTCTAAAATTTACATTTTTTTTTGTGATCTATTTACCTTTTTTTTGTTTATGGCATGAAGGGAGAACGAAAAACTAGAAATTTTGATTTAATAAAAAAGTGTACATCTAAAATGGAGATGCACAATGCACAAATGTGGAGAGATATAATTCCAAAGAGTGTCTATGATTTTTCAGGATTGTGAGGTCTTTTCAGTTTTTAGTTCTCAGGTTTTGCAATCGTCGGGAAAAGGGGGAGGCGGGGGATTTTTAATTGAGTGTTGACTCCCAACCCGTAAGTCATTTCTTACAATAATACATCCCGTTACGAATGAAAAATCACTTTACAATCATCTATGATTGTTAGGTCAGCTTTTTGCAAACGGGCAAAATAATGGCTTGTTTGACTCTGGTAAATATCCCACCGCACGTTCACTAGATAATTTAATGAGCGTATGTTATTCTCTTTAAAAGCTTTGGATCCATAGGCCATTTGCATCTTTAACATGTTTCAAGCTTGCATATCCATTTTTAAAACACGTGTGGAACAAATCTCTTTCTTGTAAAATTCCGAGCTATTAGGGTTGAACAAGTGGAATTTCCCAAACTTGGATAACAAAAGTTTTGTGTTAATTTTTGGTGTGTGAATAAGTTTTCTTTACTTACATTTGTTATTGTTTCCATACATAAACTCAAAAATTTTCATTTTGCTGTGATATATTTGCCTTTTTTTGTTTACGGGATGAAGGGAGAGAGAAAACTCAAAGTTTTGATTTAAGAAAAAAGTGTACATCTAAAATGGAGATGGACGGTGCACAAATGTAGAGAGAGATAATTCCAATGAGTGTCTGTAATTTTTAGGGAATTTAAGCTTTTTTTAGTTTTTATATCTCAGGTTTTACAATCTTCGGGAAAATGGGGAGGCGGGGTGTTTTCAACTGAGTGTTGACTCCCAATCCGTAAGTCATTTCTTACAAAAATATAGCCCGTTACGGATGATAAATCACTTTACAATCATCTATGATTGTTCGGTAAGCTTTTTGTGAACTGGCAAAATAATGGCTAGTTTGATTCTGGTAAATATCCCACCGCACGTTCATTGATAATTTAATGAGTGTTTGTTATTCTCTTTAAAAGCTTTGGATCCATAGGTCATTTGCATCTTTAACATGTTTCAAGCTTGCATATCCATTTTTAAAACACGTGTGGAACAAATCACTTTCTTGTAAAATTCCAAGCTATTAGGGTTGGACTAGTGGAATTTCCCAAACTTGGATAACAAAAGTTTTGTGTTAATTTTTGGTGTGTGAATAAATTTTCTTAACTTACATTTGTTATTGTTTTAAAATTTTTCCATACATAAACTCAAAAATTTTCATTTTGCTGTGATCTATTTGCCTTTTTTTGTTTACGGGATCAAGGGAGAGTGAAAACTCAAAGTTTTGATTTAAGAAAAAAGTGTACATCTAAAATGGAGACGCACAGTGCACAAATGAAGAGAGTGATAATTCCAATGAGTGTCTGTAATTTTTAGGGAATTTAAGCTCTTTTTAGTTTTTATATCTCAGGTTTTACAATCTTCGGGAAAAGGGGGAGGCGGGGTGTTTTTAACTGAGTGTTGACTCCCAATCCGTAAGTCATTTCTTACAAAAATATAGCCCGTTACGGATGATAAATCACTTTACAATCATCTATGATTGTTCGGTAAGCTTTTTGTGAACTGGCAAAATAATGGCTAGTTTGATTCTGGTAAATATCCCACCGCACGTTCATTGATAATTTAATGAGTGTTTGTTATTCTCTTTAAAAGCTTTGGATCCATAGGTCATTTGCATCTTTAACATGTTTCAAGCTTGCATATCCATTTTTAAAACACGTGTGGAACAAATCTCTTTCTTGTAAAATTCCAAGCTATTAGGGCTGAACTAGTGGAATTTCCCAAACTTGGATAACAAAAGTTTTGTGTTAATTTTTGGTGTGTTAATAAATTTTCTTTACTTACATTTGTTATTGTTTTAAAATTTTACCATACATAAACTCAAAAATTTTCATTTTGCTGTGATCTATTTGCCTTTTTTTGTTTACGGGATCAAGGGAGAGCGAAAACTCAAAGTTTTGATTTAAGAAAAAAGTGTACATCTAAAATGGAGACGCACAGTGCACAAATGAAGAGAGAGATAATTCCAATGAGTGTTTGTAATTTAGATCTTTTTAGTTTTTGTATCTCAGGATTTGCAATCGTCGGGAAAACGAGGAGGTGTGGTGTTTTTAACTGACTGTTGACTCCCATTCCGTATGTCATTTCTTACAAAAATATAGCCCGTTACTCACGGTAAATCACATTACAATCATCTATGATTGTTAGGTCAGCTTTTTGAAAACGGACAAAATAATGGCTTGTTAGGTAAATATCCCGCCGCACGTTCACTTCTGAATTTAATGAGTGTTTGTTATTCTCATTAAAAGCTTTGGATCCATAGGTCATTTTCAACTTTAACATGTTTCAAGCATGCATATCCATTTTAAAACACGTCTAGAAGAGTTCTCTTTTTTGTTAAATTTCAAGCTATTAGGGTTGAACTAGTGGAATTTCCCAAACTTGGATAACAAAATTTTGTGTTCAGTTGTGGTGTGTGAATAAATTTTCATTACTTACATTTTTTCCCATACATAAACTCTAAAATTTACATTTTTTTTTGTGATCTATTTACCTTTTTTTTGTTTATGGCATGAAGGGAGAACGAAAAACTAGAAATTTTGATTTAATAAAAAAGTGTACATCTAAAATGGAGATGCACAATGCACAAATGTGGAGAGATATAATTCCAAAGAGTGTCTATGATTTTTCAGGATTGTGAGGTCTTTTCAGTTTTTAGTTCTCAGGTTTTGCAATCGTCGGGAAAAGGGGGAGGCGGGGGATTTTTAATTGAGTGTTGACTCCCAACCCGTAAGTCATTTCTTACAATAATACATCCCGTTACGAATGAAAAATCACTTTACAATCATCTATGATTGTTAGGTCAGCTTTTTGCAAACGGGCAAAATAATGGCTTGTTTGACTCTGGTAAATATCCCACCGCACGTTCACTAGATAATTTAATGAGCGTATGTTATTCTCTTTAAAAGCTTTGGATCCATAGGCCATTTGCATCTTTAACATGTTTCAAGCTTGCATATCCATTTTTAAAACACGTGTGGAACAAATCTCTTTCTTGTAAAATTCCGAGCTATTAGGGTTGAACAAGTGGAATTTCCCAAACTTGGATAACAAAAGTTTTGTGTTAATTTTTGGTGTGTGAATAAGTTTTCTTTACTTACATTTGTTATTGTTTCCATACATAAACTCAAAAATTTTCATTTTGCTGTGATATATTTGCCTTTTTTTGTTTACGGGATGAAGGGAGAGAGAAAACTCAAAGTTTTGATTTAAGAAAAAAGTGTACATCTAAAATGGAGATGGACGGTGCACAAATGTAGAGAGAGATAATTCCAATGAGTGTCTGTAATTTTTAGGGAATTTAAGCTTTTTTTAGTTTTTATATCTCAGGTTTTACAATCTTCGGGAAAATGGGGAGGCGGGGTGTTTTCAACTGAGTGTTGACTCCCAATCCGTAAGTCATTTCTTACAAAAATATAGCCCGTTACGGATGATAAATCACTTTACAATCATCTATGATTGTTCGGTAAGCTTTTTGTGAACTGGCAAAATAATGGCTAGTTTGATTCTGGTAAATATCCCACCGCACGTTCATTGATAATTTAATGAGTGTTTGTTATTCTCTTTAAAAGCTTTGGATCCATAGGTCATTTGCATCTTTAACATGTTTCAAGCTTGCATATCCATTTTTAAAACACGTGTGGAACAAATCACTTTCTTGTAAAATTCCAAGCTATTAGGGTTGGACTAGTGGAATTTCCCAAACTTGGATAACAAAAGTTTTGTGTTAATTTTTGGTGTGTGAATAAATTTTCTTAACTTACATTTGTTATTGTTTTAAAATTTTTCCATACATAAACTCAAAAATTTTCATTTTGCTGTGATCTATTTGCCTTTTTTTGTTTACGGGATCAAGGGAGAGTGAAAACTCAAAGTTTTGATTTAAGAAAAAAGTGTACATCTAAAATGGAGACGCACAGTGCACAAATGAAGAGAGAGATAATTCCAATGAGTGTCTGTAATTTTTAGGGAATTTAAGCTCTTTTTAGTTTTTATATCTCAGGTTTTACAATCTTCGGGAAAAGGGGGAGGCGGGGTGTTTTTAACTGAGTGTTGACTCCCAATCCGTAAGTCATTTCTTACAAAAATATAGCCCGTTACGGATGATAAATCACTTTACAATCATCTATGATTGTTCGGTAAGCTTTTTGTGAACTGGCAAAATAATGGCTAGTTTGATTCTGGTAAATATCCCACCGCACGTTCATTGATAATTTAATGAGTGTTTGTTATTCTCTTTAAAAGCTTTGGATCCATAGGTCATTTGCATCTTTAACATGTTTCAAGCTTGCATATCCATTTTTAAAACACGTGTGGAACAAATCTCTTTCTTGTAAAATTCCAAGCTATTAGGGCTGAACTAGTGGAATTTCCCAAACTTGGATAACAAAAGTTTTGTGTTAATTTTTGGTGTGTTAATAAATTTTCTTTACTTACATTTGTTATTGTTTTAAAATTTTACCATACATAAACTCAAAAATTTTCATTTTGCTGTGATCTATTTGCCTTTTTTTGTTTACGGGATCAAGGGAGAGCGAAAACTCAAAGTTTTGATTTAAGAAAAAAGTGTACATCTAAAATGGAGACGCACAGTGCACAAATGAAGAGAGAGATAATTCCAATGAGTGTTTGTAATTTAGATCTTTTTAGTTTTTGTATCTCAGGATTTGCAATCGTCGGGAAAACGAGGAGGTGTGGTGTTTTTAACTGACTGTTGACTCCCATTCCGTATGTCATTTCTTACAAAAATATAGCCCGTTACTCACGGTAAATCACATTACAATCATCTATGATTGTTAGGTCAGCTTTTTGAAAACGGACAAAATAATGGCTTGTTAGGTAAATATCCCGCCGCACGTTCACTTCTGAATTTAATGAGTGTTTGTTATTCTCATTAAAAGCTTTGGATCCATAGGTCATTTTCAACTTTAACATGTTTCAAGCATGCATATCCATTTTAAAACACGTCTAGAAGAGTTCTCTTTTTTGTTAAATTTCAAGCTATTAGGGTTGAACTAGTGGAATTTCCCAAACTTGGATAACAAAATTTTGTGTTCAGTTGTGGTGTGTGAATAAATTTTCATTACTTACATTTTTTCCCATACATAAACTCTAAAATTTACATTTTTTTTTGTGATCTATTTACCTTTTTTTTGTTTATGGCATGAAGGGAGAACGAAAAACTAGAAATTTTGATTTAATAAAAAAGTGTACATCTAAAATGGAGATGCACAATGCACAAATGTGGAGAGATATAATTCCAAAGAGTGTCTATGATTTTTCAGGATTGTGAGGTCTTTTCAGTTTTTAGTTCTCAGGTTTTGCAATCGTCGGGAAAAGGGGGAGGCGGGGGATTTTTAATTGAGTGTTGACTCCCAACCCGTAAGTCATTTCTTACAATAATACATCCCGTTACGAATGAAAAATCACTTTACAATCATCTATGATTGTTAGGTCAGCTTTTTGCAAACGGGCAAAATAATGGCTTGTTTGACTCTGGTAAATATCCCACCGCACGTTCACTAGATAATTTAATGAGCGTATGTTATTCTCTTTAAAAGCTTTGGATCCATAGGCCATTTGCATCTTTAACATGTTTCAAGCTTGCATATCCATTTTTAAAACACGTGTGGAACAAATCTCTTTCTTGTAAAATTCCGAGCTATTAGGGTTGAACAAGTGGAATTTCCCAAACTTGGATAACAAAAGTTTTGTGTTAATTTTTGGTGTGTGAATAAGTTTTCTTTACTTACATTTGTTATTGTTTCCATACATAAACTCAAAAATTTTCATTTTGCTGTGATATATTTGCCTTTTTTTGTTTACGGGATGAAGGGAGAGAGAAAACTCAAAGTTTTGATTTAAGAAAAAAGTGTACATCTAAAATGGAGATGGACGGTGCACAAATGTAGAGAGAGATAATTCCAATGAGTGTCTGTAATTTTTAGGGAATTTAAGCTTTTTTTAGTTTTTATATCTCAGGTTTTACAATCTTCGGGAAAATGGGGAGGCGGGGTGTTTTCAACTGAGTGTTGACTCCCAATCCGTAAGTCATTTCTTACAAAAATATAGCCCGTTACGGATGATAAATCACTTTACAATCATCTATGATTGTTCGGTAAGCTTTTTGTGAACTGGCAAAATAATGGCTAGTTTGATTCTGGTAAATATCCCACCGCACGTTCATTGATAATTTAATGAGTGTTTGTTATTCTCTTTAAAAGCTTTGGATCCATAGGTCATTTGCATCTTTAACATGTTTCAAGCTTGCATATCCATTTTTAAAACACGTGTGGAACAAATCACTTTCTTGTAAAATTCCAAGCTATTAGGGTTGGACTAGTGGAATTTCCCAAACTTGGATAACAAAAGTTTTGTGTTAATTTTTGGTGTGTGAATAAATTTTCTTAACTTACATTTGTTATTGTTTTAAAATTTTTCCATACATAAACTCAAAAATTTTCATTTTGCTGTGATCTATTTGCCTTTTTTTGTTTACGGGATCAAGGGAGAGTGAAAACTCAAAGTTTTGATTTAAGAAAAAAGTGTACATCTAAAATGGAGACGCACAGTGCACAAATGAAGAGAGAGATAATTCCAATGAGTGTCTGTAATTTTTAGGGAATTTAAGCTCTTTTTAGTTTTTATATCTCAGGTTTTACAATCTTCGGGAAAAGGGGGAGGCGGGGTGTTTTTAACTGAGTGTTGACTCCCAATCCGTAAGTCATTTCTTACAAAAATATAGCCCGTTACGGATGATAAATCACTTTACAATCATCTATGATTGTTCGGTAAGCTTTTTGTGAACTGGCAAAATAATGGCTAGTTTGATTCTGGTAAATATCCCACCGCACGTTCATTGATAATTTAATGAGTGTTTGTTATTCTCTTTAAAAGCTTTGGATCCATAGGTCATTTGCATCTTTAACATGTTTCAAGCTTGCATATCCATTTTTAAAACACGTGTGGAACAAATCTCTTTCTTGTAAAATTCCAAGCTATTAGGGCTGAACTAGTGGAATTTCCCAAACTTGGATAACAAAAGTTTTGTGTTAATTTTTGGTGTGTTAATAAATTTTCTTTACTTACATTTGTTATTGTTTTAAAATTTTACCATACATAAACTCAAAAATTTTCATTTTGCTGTGATCTATTTGCCTTTTTTTGTTTACGGGATCAAGGGAGAGCGAAAACTCAAAGTTTTGATTTAAGAAAAAAGTGTACATCTAAAATGGAGACGCACAGTGCACAAATGAAGAGAGAGATAATTCCAATGAGTGTTTGTAATTTAGATCTTTTTAGTTTTTGTATCTCAGGATTTGCAATCGTCGGGAAAACGAGGAGGTGTGGTGTTTTTAACTGACTGTTGACTCCCATTCCGTATGTCATTTCTTACAAAAATATAGCCCGTTACTCACGGTAAATCACATTACAATCATCTATGATTGTTAGGTCAGCTTTTTGAAAACGGACAAAATAATGGCTTGTTAGGTAAATATCCCGCCGCACGTTCACTTCTGAATTTAATGAGTGTTTGTTATTCTCATTAAAAGCTTTGGATCCATAGGTCATTTTCAACTTTAACATGTTTCAAGCATGCATATCCATTTTAAAACACGTCTAGAAGAGTTCTCTTTTTTGTTAAATTTCAAGCTATTAGGGTTGAACTAGTGGAATTTCCCAAACTTGGATAACAAAATTTTGTGTTCAGTTGTGGTGTGTGAATAAATTTTCATTACTTACATTTTTTCCCATACATAAACTCTAAAATTTACATTTTTTTTTGTGATCTATTTACCTTTTTTTTGTTTATGGCATGAAGGGAGAACGAAAAACTAGAAATTTTGATTTAATAAAAAAGTGTACATCTAAAATGGAGATGCACAATGCACAAATGTGGAGAGATATAATTCCAAAGAGTGTCTATGATTTTTCAGGATTGTGAGGTCTTTTCAGTTTTTAGTTCTCAGGTTTTGCAATCGTCGGGAAAAGGGGGAGGCGGGGGATTTTTAATTGAGTGTTGACTCCCAACCCGTAAGTCATTTCTTACAATAATACATCCCGTTACGAATGAAAAATCACTTTACAATCATCTATGATTGTTAGGTCAGCTTTTTGCAAACGGGCAAAATAATGGCTTGTTTGACTCTGGTAAATATCCCACCGCACGTTCACTAGATAATTTAATGAGCGTATGTTATTCTCTTTAAAAGCTTTGGATCCATAGGCCATTTGCATCTTTAACATGTTTCAAGCTTGCATATCCATTTTTAAAACACGTGTGGAACAAATCTCTTTCTTGTAAAATTCCGAGCTATTAGGGTTGAACAAGTGGAATTTCCCAAACTTGGATAACAAAAGTTTTGTGTTAATTTTTGGTGTGTGAATAAGTTTTCTTTACTTACATTTGTTATTGTTTCCATACATAAACTCAAAAATTTTCATTTTGCTGTGATATATTTGCCTTTTTTTGTTTACGGGATGAAGGGAGAGAGAAAACTCAAAGTTTTGATTTAAGAAAAAAGTGTACATCTAAAATGGAGATGGACGGTGCACAAATGTAGAGAGAGATAATTCCAATGAGTGTCTGTAATTTTTAGGGAATTTAAGCTTTTTTTAGTTTTTATATCTCAGGTTTTACAATCTTCGGGAAAATGGGGAGGCGGGGTGTTTTCAACTGAGTGTTGACTCCCAATCCGTAAGTCATTTCTTACAAAAATATAGCCCGTTACGGATGATAAATCACTTTACAATCATCTATGATTGTTCGGTAAGCTTTTTGTGAACTGGCAAAATAATGGCTAGTTTGATTCTGGTAAATATCCCACCGCACGTTCATTGATAATTTAATGAGTGTTTGTTATTCTCTTTAAAAGCTTTGGATCCATAGGTCATTTGCATCTTTAACATGTTTCAAGCTTGCATATCCATTTTTAAAACACGTGTGGAACAAATCACTTTCTTGTAAAATTCCAAGCTATTAGGGTTGGACTAGTGGAATTTCCCAAACTTGGATAACAAAAGTTTTGTGTTAATTTTTGGTGTGTGAATAAATTTTCTTAACTTACATTTGTTATTGTTTTAAAATTTTTCCATACATAAACTCAAAAATTTTCATTTTGCTGTGATCTATTTGCCTTTTTTTGTTTACGGGATCAAGGGAGAGTGAAAACTCAAAGTTTTGATTTAAGAAAAAAGTGTACATCTAAAATGGAGACGCACAGTGCACAAATGAAGAGAGAGATAATTCCAATGAGTGTCTGTAATTTTTAGGGAATTTAAGCTCTTTTTAGTTTTTATATCTCAGGTTTTACAATCTTCGGGAAAAGGGGGAGGCGGGGTGTTTTTAACTGAGTGTTGACTCCCAATCCGTAAGTCATTTCTTACAAAAATATAGCCCGTTACGGATGATAAATCACTTTACAATCATCTATGATTGTTCGGTAAGCTTTTTGTGAACTGGCAAAATAATGGCTAGTTTGATTCTGGTAAATATCCCACCGCACGTTCATTGATAATTTAATGAGTGTTTGTTATTCTCTTTAAAAGCTTTGGATCCATAGGTCATTTGCATCTTTAACATGTTTCAAGCTTGCATATCCATTTTTAAAACACGTGTGGAACAAATCTCTTTCTTGTAAAATTCCAAGCTATTAGGGCTGAACTAGTGGAATTTCCCAAACTTGGATAACAAAAGTTTTGTGTTAATTTTTGGTGTGTTAATAAATTTTCTTTACTTACATTTGTTATTGTTTTAAAATTTTACCATACATAAACTCAAAAATTTTCATTTTGCTGTGATCTATTTGCCTTTTTTTGTTTACGGGATCAAGGGAGAGCGAAAACTCAAAGTTTTGATTTAAGAAAAAAGTGTACATCTAAAATGGAGACGCACAGTGCACAAATGAAGAGAGAGATAATTCCAATGAGTGTTTGTAATTTAGATCTTTTTAGTTTTTGTATCTCAGGATTTGCAATCGTCGGGAAAACGAGGAGGTGTGGTGTTTTTAACTGACTGTTGACTCCCATTCCGTATGTCATTTCTTACAAAAATATAGCCCGTTACTCACGATAAATCACATTACAATCATCTATGATTGTTAGGTCAGCTTTTTGAAAACGGACAAAATAATGGCTTGTTAGGTAAATATCCCGCCGCACGTTCACTTCTGAATTTAATGAGTGTTTGTTATTCTCATTAAAAGCTTTGGATCCATAGGTCATTTTCAACTTTAACATGTTTCAAGCATGCATATCCATTTTAAAACACGTCTAGAAGAGTTCTCTTTTTTGTTAAATTTCAAGCTATTAGGGTTGAACTAGTGGAATTTCCCAAACTTGGATAACAAAATTTTGTATTCAGTTGTGGTGTGTGAATAAATTTTCATTACTTACATTTTTTCCCATACATAAACTCTAAAATTTACATTTTTTTTTGTGATCTATTTACCTTTTTTTTGTTTATGGCATGAAGGGAGAACGAAAAACTAGAAATTTTGATTTAATAAAAAAGTGTACATCTAAAATGGAGATGCACAATGCACAAATGTGGAGAGATATAATTCCAAAGAGTGTCTATGATTTTTCAGGATTGTGAGGTCTTTTCAGTTTTTAGTTCTCAGGTTTTGCAATCGTCGGGAAAAGGGGGAGGCGGGGGATTTTTAATTGAGTGTTGACTCCCAACCCGTAAGTCATTTCTTACAATAATACATCCCGTTACGAATGAAAAATCACTTTACAATCATCTATGATTGTTAGGTCAGCTTTTTGCAAACGGGCAAAATAATGGCTTGTTTGACTCTGGTAAATATCCCACCGCACGTTCACTAGATAATTTAATGAGCGTATGTTATTCTCTTTAAAAGCTTTGGATCCATAGGCCATTTGCATCTTTAACATGTTTCAAGCTTGCATATCCATTTTTAAAACACGTGTGGAACAAATCTCTTTCTTGTAAAATTCCGAGCTATTAGGGTTGAACAAGTGGAATTTCCCAAACTTGGATAACAAAAGTTTTGTGTTAATTTTTGGTGTGTGAATAAGTTTTCTTTACTTACATTTGTTATTGTTTCCATACATAAACTCAAAAATTTTCATTTTGCTGTGATATATTTGCCTTTTTTTGTTTACGGGATGAAGGGAGAGAGAAAACTCAAAGTTTTGATTTAAGAAAAAAGTGTACATCTAAAATGGAGATGGACGGTGCACAAATGTAGAGAGAGATAATTCCAATGAGTGTCTGTAATTTTTAGGGAATTTAAGCTTTTTTTAGTTTTTATATCTCAGGTTTTACAATCTTCGGGAAAATGGGGAGGCGGGGTGTTTTCAACTGAGTGTTGACTCCCAATCCGTAAGTCATTTCTTACAAAAATATAGCCCGTTACGGATGATAAATCACTTTACAATCATCTATGATTGTTCGGTAAGCTTTTTGTGAACTGGCAAAATAATGGCTAGTTTGATTCTGGTAAATATCCCACCGCACGTTCATTGATAATTTAATGAGTGTTTGTTATTCTCTTTAAAAGCTTTGGATCCATAGGTCATTTGCATCTTTAACATGTTTCAAGCTTGCATATCCATTTTTAAAACACGTGTGGAACAAATCACTTTCTTGTAAAATTCCAAGCTATTAGGGTTGGACTAGTGGAATTTCCCAAACTTGGATAACAAAAGTTTTGTGTTAATTTTTGGTGTGTGAATAAATTTTCTTAACTTACATTTGTTATTGTTTTAAAATTTTTCCATACATAAACTCAAAAATTTTCATTTTGCTGTGATCTATTTGCCTTTTTTTGTTTACGGGATCAAGGGAGAGTGAAAACTCAAAGTTTTGATTTAAGAAAAAAGTGTACATCTAAAATGGAGACGCACAGTGCACAAATGAAGAGAGAGATAATTCCAATGAGTGTCTGTAATTTTTAGGGAATTTAAGCTCTTTTTAGTTTTTATATCTCAGGTTTTACAATCTTCGGGAAAAGGGGGAGGCGGGGTGTTTTTAACTGAGTGTTGACTCCCAATCCGTAAGTCATTTCTTACAAAAATATAGCCCGTTACGGATGATAAATCACTTTACAATCATCTATGATTGTTCGGTAAGCTTTTTGTGAACTGGCAAAATAATGGCTAGTTTGATTCTGGTAAATATCCCACCGCACGTTCATTGATAATTTAATGAGTGTTTGTTATTCTCTTTAAAAGCTTTGGATCCATAGGTCATTTGCATCTTTAACATGTTTCAAGCTTGCATATCCATTTTTAAAACACGTGTGGAACAAATCTCTTTCTTGTAAAATTCCAAGTTATTAGGGCTGAACTAGTGGAATTTCCCAAACTTGGATAACAAAAGTTTTGTGTTAATTTTTGGTGTGTTAATAAATTTTCTTTACTTACATTTGTTATTGTTTTAAAATTTTACCATACATAAACTCAAAAATTTTCATTTTGCTGTGATCTATTTGCCTTTTTTTGTTTACGGGATCAAGGGAGAGCGAAAACTCAAAGTTTTGATTTAAGAAAAAAGTGTACATCTAAAATGGAGACGCACAGTGCACAAATGAAGAGAGAGATAATTCCAATGAGTGTTTGTAATTTAGATCTTTTTAGTTTTTGTATCTCAGGATTTGCAATCGTCGGGAAAACGAGGAGGTGTGGTGTTTTTAACTGACTGTTGACTCCCATTCCGTATGTCATTTCTTACAAAAATATAGCCCGTTACTCACGGTAAATCACATTACAATCATCTATGATTGTTAGGTCAGCTTTTTGAAAACGGACAAAATAATGGCTTGTTAGGTAAATATCCCGCCGCACGTTCACTTCTGAATTTAATGAGTGTTTGTTATTCTCATTAAAAGCTTTGGATCCATAGGTCATTTTCAACTTTAACATGTTTCAAGCATGCATATCCATTTTAAAACACGTCTAGAAGAGTTCTCTTTTTTGTTAAATTTCAAGCTATTAGGGTTGAACTAGTGGAATTTCCCAAACTTGGATAACAAAATTTTGTGTTCAGTTGTGGTGTGTGAATAAATTTTCATTACTTACATTTTTTCCCATACATAAACTCTAAAATTTACATTTTTTTTTGTGATCTATTTACCTTTTTTTTGTTTATGGCATGAAGGGAGAACGAAAAACTAGAAATTTTGATTTAATAAAAAAGTGTACATCTAAAATGGAGATGCACAATGCACAAATGTGGAGAGATATAATTCCAAAGAGTGTCTATGATTTTTCAGGATTGTGAGGTCTTTTCAGTTTTTAGTTCTCAGGTTTTGCAATCGTCGGGAAAAGGGGGAGGCGGGGGATTTTTAATTGAGTGTTGACTCCCAACCCGTAAGTCATTTCTTACAATAATACATCCCGTTACGAATGAAAAATCACTTTACAATCATCTATGATTGTTAGGTCAGCTTTTTGCAAACGGGCAAAATAATGGCTTGTTTGACTCTGGTAAATATCCCACCGCACGTTCACTAGATAATTTAATGAGCGTATGTTATTCTCTTTAAAAGCTTTGGATCCATAGGCCATTTGCATCTTTAACATGTTTCAAGCTTGCATATCCATTTTTAAAACACGTGTGGAACAAATCTCTTTCTTGTAAAATTCCGAGCTATTAGGGTTGAACAAGTGGAATTTCCCAAACTTGGATAACAAAAGTTTTGTGTTAATTTTTGGTGTGTGAATAAGTTTTCTTTACTTACATTTGTTATTGTTTCCATACATAAACTCAAAAATTTTCATTTTGCTGTGATATATTTGCCTTTTTTTGTTTACGGGATGAAGGGAGAGAGAAAACTCAAAGTTTTGATTTAAGAAAAAAGTGTACATCTAAAATGGAGATGGACGGTGCACAAATGTAGAGAGAGATAATTCCAATGAGTGTCTGTAATTTTTAGGGAATTTAAGCTTTTTTTAGTTTTTATATCTCAGGTTTTACAATCTTCGGGAAAATGGGGAGGCGGGGTGTTTTCAACTGAGTGTTGACTCCCAATCCGTAAGTCATTTCTTACAAAAATATAGCCCGTTACGGATGATAAATCACTTTACAATCATCTATGATTGTTCGGTAAGCTTTTTGTGAACTGGCAAAATAATGGCTAGTTTGATTCTGGTAAATATCCCACCGCACGTTCATTGATAATTTAATGAGTGTTTGTTATTCTCTTTAAAAGCTTTGGATCCATAGGTCATTTGCATCTTTAACATGTTTCAAGCTTGCATATCCATTTTTAAAACACGTGTGGAACAAATCACTTTCTTGTAAAATTCCAAGCTATTAGGGTTGGACTAGTGGAATTTCCCAAACTTGGATAACAAAAGTTTTGTGTTAATTTTTGGTGTGTGAATAAATTTTCTTAACTTACATTTGTTATTGTTTTAAAATTTTTCCATACATAAACTCAAAAATTTTCATTTTGCTGTGATCTATTTGCCTTTTTTTGTTTACGGGATCAAGGGAGAGTGAAAACTCAAAGTTTTGATTTAAGAAAAAAGTGTACATCTAAAATGGAGACGCACAGTGCACAAATGAAGAGAGAGATAATTCCAATGAGTGTCTGTAATTTTTAGGGAATTTAAGCTCTTTTTAGTTTTTATATCTCAGGTTTTACAATCTTCGGGAAAAGGGGGAGGCGGGGTGTTTTTAACTGAGTGTTGACTCCCAATCCGTAAGTCATTTCTTACAAAAATATAGCCCGTTACGGATGATAAATCACTTTACAATCATCTATGATTGTTCGGTAAGCTTTTTGTGAACTGGCAAAATAATGGCTAGTTTGATTCTGGTAAATATCCCACCGCACGTTCATTGATAATTTAATGAGTGTTTGTTATTCTCTTTAAAAGCTTTGGATCCATAGGTCATTTGCATCTTTAACATGTTTCAAGCTTGCATATCCATTTTTAAAACACGTGTGGAACAAATCTCTTTCTTGTAAAATTCCAAGCTATTAGGGCTGAACTAGTGGAATTTCCCAAACTTGGATAACAAAAGTTTTGTGTTAATTTTTGGTGTGTTAATAAATTTTCTTTACTTACATTTGTTATTGTTTTAAAATTTTACCATACATAAACTCAAAAATTTTCATTTTGCTGTGATCTATTTGCCTTTTTTTGTTTACGGGATCAAGGGAGAGCGAAAACTCAAAGTTTTGATTTAAGAAAAAAGTGTACATCTAAAATGGAGACGCACAGTGCACAAATGAAGAGAGAGATAATTCCAATGAGTGTTTGTAATTTAGATCTTTTTAGTTTTTGTATCTCAGGATTTGCAATCGTCGGGAAAACGAGGAGGTGTGGTGTTTTTAACTGACTGTTGACTCCCATTCCGTATGTCATTTCTTACAAAAATATAGCCCGTTACTCACGATAAATCACATTACAATCATCTATGATTGTTAGGTCAGCTTTTTGAAAACGGACAAAATAATGGCTTGTTAGGTAAATATCCCGCCGCACGTTCACTTCTGAATTTAATGAGTGTTTGTTATTCTCATTAAAAGCTTTGGATCCATAGGTCATTTTCAACTTTAACATGTTTCAAGCATGCATATCCATTTTAAAACACGTCTAGAAGAGTTCTCTTTTTTGTTAAATTTCAAGCTATTAGGGTTGAACTAGTGGAATTTCCCAAACTTGGATAACAAAATTTTGTGTTCAGTTGTGGTGTGTGAATAAATTTTCATTACTTACATTTTTTCCCATACATAAACTCTAAAATTTACATTTTTTTTTGTGATCTATTTACCTTTTTTTTGTTTATGGCATGAAGGGAGAACGAAAAACTAGAAATTTTGATTTAATAAAAAAGTGTACATCTAAAATGGAGATGCACAATGCACAAATGTGGAGAGATATAATTCCAAAGAGTGTCTATGATTTTTCAGGATTGTGAGGTCTTTTCAGTTTTTAGTTCTCAGGTTTTGCAATCGTCGGGAAAAGGGGGAGGCGGGGGATTTTTAATTGAGTGTTGACTCCCAACCCGTAAGTCATTTCTTACAATAATACATCCCGTTACGAATGAAAAATCACTTTACAATCATCTATGATTGTTAGGTCAGCTTTTTGCAAACGGGCAAAATAATGGCTTGTTTGACTCTGGTAAATATCCCACCGCACGTTCACTAGATAATTTAATGAGCGTATGTTATTCTCTTTAAAAGCTTTGGATCCATAGGCCATTTGCATCTTTAACATGTTTCAAGCTTGCATATCCATTTTTAAAACACGTGTGGAACAAATCTCTTTCTTGTAAAATTCCGAGCTATTAGGGTTGAACAAGTGGAATTTCCCAAACTTGGATAACAAAAGTTTTGTGTTAATTTTTGGTGTGTGAATAAGTTTTCTTTACTTACATTTGTTATTGTTTCCATACATAAACTCAAAAATTTTCATTTTGCTGTGATATATTTGCCTTTTTTTGTTTACGGGATGAAGGGAGAGAGAAAACTCAAAGTTTTGATTTAAGAAAAAAGTGTACATCTAAAATGGAGATGGACGGTGCACAAATGTAGAGAGAGATAATTCCAATGAGTGTCTGTAATTTTTAGGGAATTTAAGCTTTTTTTAGTTTTTATATCTCAGGTTTTACAATCTTCGGGAAAATGGGGAGGCGGGGTGTTTTCAACTGAGTGTTGACTCCCAATCCGTAAGTCATTTCTTACAAAAATATAGCCCGTTACGGATGATAAATCACTTTACAATCATCTATGATTGTTCGGTAAGCTTTTTGTGAACTGGCAAAATAATGGCTAGTTTGATTCTGGTAAATATCCCACCGCACGTTCATTGATAATTTAATGAGTGTTTGTTATTCTCTTTAAAAGCTTTGGATCCATAGGTCATTTGCATCTTTAACATGTTTCAAGCTTGCATATCCATTTTTAAAACACGTGTGGAACAAATCACTTTCTTGTAAAATTCCAAGCTATTAGGGTTGGACTAGTGGAATTTCCCAAACTTGGATAACAAAAGTTTTGTGTTAATTTTTGGTGTGTGAATAAATTTTCTTAACTTACATTTGTTATTGTTTTAAAATTTTTCCATACATAAACTCAAAAATTTTCATTTTGCTGTGATCTATTTGCCTTTTTTTGTTTACGGGATCAAGGGAGAGTGAAAACTCAAAGTTTTGATTTAAGAAAAAAGTGTACATCTAAAATGGAGACGCACAGTGCACAAATGAAGAGAGAGATAATTCCAATGAGTGTCTGTAATTTTTAGGGAATTTAAGCTCTTTTTAGTTTTTATATCTCAGGTTTTACAATCTTCGGGAAAAGGGGGAGGCGGGGTGTTTTTAACTGAGTGTTGACTCCCAATCCGTAAGTCATTTCTTACAAAAATATAGCCCGTTACGGATGATAAATCACTTTACAATCATCTATGATTGTTCGGTAAGCTTTTTGTGAACTGGCAAAATAATGGCTAGTTTGATTCTGGTAAATATCCCACCGCACGTTCATTGATAATTTAATGAGTGTTTGTTATTCTCTTTAAAAGCTTTGGATCCATAGGTCATTTGCATCTTTAACATGTTTCAAGCTTGCATATCCATTTTTAAAACACGTGTGGAACAAATCTCTTTCTTGTAAAATTCCAAGTTATTAGGGCTGAACTAGTGGAATTTCCCAAACTTGGATAACAAAAGTTTTGTGTTAATTTTTGGTGTGTTAATAAATTTTCTTTACTTACATTTGTTATTGTTTTAAAATTTTACCATACATAAACTCAAAAATTTTCATTTTGCTGTGATCTATTTGCCTTTTTTGTTTACGGGATCAAGGGAGAGCGAAAACTCAAAGTTTTGATTTAAGAAAAAAGTGTACATCTAAAATGGAGACGCACAGTGCACAAATGAAGAGAGAGATAATTCCAATGAGTGTTTGTAATTTAGATCTTTTTAGTTTTTGTATCTCAGGATTTGCAATCGTCGGGAAAACGAGGAGGTGTGGTGTTTTTAACTGACTGTTGACTCCCATTCCGTATGTCATTTCTTACAAAAATATAGCCCGTTACTCACGGTAAATCACATTACAATCATCTATGATTGTTAGGTCAGCTTTTTGAAAACGGACAAAATAATGGCTTGTTAGGTAAATATCCCGCCGCACGTTCACTTCTGAATTTAATGAGTGTTTGTTATTCTCATTAAAAGCTTTGGATCCATAGGTCATTTTCAACTTTAACATGTTTCAAGCATGCATATCCATTTTAAAACACGTCTAGAAGAGTTCTCTTTTTTGTTAAATTTCAAGCTATTAGGGTTGAACTAGTGGAATTTCCCAAACTTGGATAACAAAATTTTGTGTTCAGTTGTGGTGTGTGAATAAATTTTCATTACTTACATTTTTTCCCATACATAAACTCTAAAATTTACATTTTTTTTTGTGATCTATTTACCTTTTTTTTGTTTATGGCATGAAGGGAGAACGAAAAACTAGAAATTTTGATTTAATAAAAAAGTGTACATCTAAAATGGAGATGCACAATGCACAAATGTGGAGAGATATAATTCCAAAGAGTGTCTATGATTTTTCAGGATTGTGAGGTCTTTTCAGTTTTTAGTTCTCAGGTTTTGCAATCGTCGGGAAAAGGGGGAGGCGGGGGATTTTTAATTGAGTGTTGACTCCCAACCCGTAAGTCATTTCTTACAATAATACATCCCGTTACGAATGAAAAATCACTTTACAATCATCTATGATTGTTAGGTCAGCTTTTTGCAAACGGGCAAAATAATGGCTTGTTTGACTCTGGTAAATATCCCACCGCACGTTCACTAGATAATTTAATGAGCGTATGTTATTCTCTTTAAAAGCTTTGGATCCATAGGCCATTTGCATCTTTAACATGTTTCAAGCTTGCATATCCATTTTTAAAACACGTGTGGAACAAATCTCTTTCTTGTAAAATTCCGAGCTATTAGGGTTGAACAAGTGGAATTTCCCAAACTTGGATAACAAAAGTTTTGTGTTAATTTTTGGTGTGTGAATAAGTTTTCTTTACTTACATTTGTTATTGTTTCCATACATAAACTCAAAAATTTTCATTTTGCTGTGATATATTTGCCTTTTTTTGTTTACGGGATGAAGGGAGAGAGAAAACTCAAAGTTTTGATTTAAGAAAAAAGTGTACATCTAAAATGGAGATGGACGGTGCACAAATGTAGAGAGAGATAATTCCAATGAGTGTCTGTAATTTTTAGGGAATTTAAGCTTTTTTTAGTTTTTATATCTCAGGTTTTACAATCTTCGGGAAAATGGGGAGGCGGGGTGTTTTCAACTGAGTGTTGACTCCCAATCCGTAAGTCATTTCTTACAAAAATATAGCCCGTTACGGATGATAAATCACTTTACAATCATCTATGATTGTTCGGTAAGCTTTTTGTGAACTGGCAAAATAATGGCTAGTTTGATTCTGGTAAATATCCCACCGCACGTTCATTGATAATTTAATGAGTGTTTGTTATTCTCTTTAAAAGCTTTGGATCCATAGGTCATTTGCATCTTTAACATGTTTCAAGCTTGCATATCCATTTTTAAAACACGTGTGGAACAAATCACTTTCTTGTAAAATTCCAAGCTATTAGGGTTGGACTAGTGGAATTTCCCAAACTTGGATAACAAAAGTTTTGTGTTAATTTTTGGTGTGTGAATAAATTTTCTTAACTTACATTTGTTATTGTTTTAAAATTTTTCCATACATAAACTCAAAAATTTTCATTTTGCTGTGATCTATTTGCCTTTTTTTGTTTACGGGATCAAGGGAGAGTGAAAACTCAAAGTTTTGATTTAAGAAAAAAGTGTACATCTAAAATGGAGACGCACAGTGCACAAATGAAGAGAGTGATAATTCCAATGAGTGTCTGTAATTTTTAGGGAATTTAAGCTCTTTTTAGTTTTTATATCTCAGGTTTTACAATCTTCGGGAAAAGGGGGAGGCGGGGTGTTTTTAACTGAGTGTTGACTCCCAATCCGTAAGTCATTTCTTACAAAAATATAGCCCGTTACGGATGATAAATCACTTTACAATCATCTATGATTGTTCGGTAAGCTTTTTGTGAACTGGCAAAATAATGGCTAGTTTGATTCTGGTAAATATCCCACCGCACGTTCATTGATAATTTAATGAGTGTTTGTTATTCTCTTTAAAAGCTTTGGATCCATAGGTCATTTGCATCTTTAACATGTTTCAAGCTTGCATATCCATTTTTAAAACACGTGTGGAACAAATCTCTTTCTTGTAAAATTCCAAGCTATTAGGGCTGAACTAGTGGAATTTCCCAAACTTGGATAACAAAAGTTTTGTGTTAATTTTTGGTGTGTTAATAAATTTTCTTTACTTACATTTGTTATTGTTTTAAAATTTTACCATACATAAACTCAAAAATTTTCATTTTGCTGTGATCTATTTGCCTTTTTTTGTTTACGGGATCAAGGGAGAGCGAAAACTCAAAGTTTTGATTTAAGAAAAAAGTGTACATCTAAAATGGAGACGCACAGTGCACAAATGAAGAGAGAGATAATTCCAATGAGTGTTTGTAATTTAGATCTTTTTAGTTTTTGTATCTCAGGATTTGCAATCGTCGGGAAAACGAGGAGGTGTGGTGTTTTTAACTGACTGTTGACTCCCATTCCGTATGTCATTTCTTACAAAAATATAGCCCGTTACTCACGGTAAATCACATTACAATCATCTATGATTGTTAGGTCAGCTTTTTGAAAACGGACAAAATAATGGCTTGTTAGGTAAATATCCCGCCGCACGTTCACTTCTGAATTTAATGAGTGTTTGTTATTCTCATTAAAAGCTTTGGATCCATAGGTCATTTTCAACTTTAACATGTTTCAAGCATGCATATCCATTTTAAAACACGTCTAGAAGAGTTCTCTTTTTTGTTAAATTTCAAGCTATTAGGGTTGAACTAGTGGAATTTCCCAAACTTGGATAACAAAATTTTGTGTTCAGTTGTGGTGTGTGAATAAATTTTCATTACTTACATTTTTTCCCATACATAAACTCTAAAATTTACATTTTTTTTTGTGATCTATTTACCTTTTTTTTGTTTATGGCATGAAGGGAGAACGAAAAACTAGAAATTTTGATTTAATAAAAAAGTGTACATCTAAAATGGAGATGCACAATGCACAAATGTGGAGAGATATAATTCCAAAGAGTGTCTATGATTTTTCAGGATTGTGAGGTCTTTTCAGTTTTTAGTTCTCAGGTTTTGCAATCGTCGGGAAAAGGGGGAGGCGGGGGATTTTTAATTGAGTGTTGACTCCCAACCCGTAAGTCATTTCTTACAATAATACATCCCGTTACGAATGAAAAATCACTTTACAATCATCTATGATTGTTAGGTCAGCTTTTTGCAAACGGGCAAAATAATGGCTTGTTTGACTCTGGTAAATATCCCACCGCACGTTCACTAGATAATTTAATGAGCGTATGTTATTCTCTTTAAAAGCTTTGGATCCATAGGCCATTTGCATCTTTAACATGTTTCAAGCTTGCATATCCATTTTTAAAACACGTGTGGAACAAATCTCTTTCTTGTAAAATTCCGAGCTATTAGGGTTGAACAAGTGGAATTTCCCAAACTTGGATAACAAAAGTTTTGTGTTAATTTTTGGTGTGTGAATAAGTTTTCTTTACTTACATTTGTTATTGTTTCCATACATAAACTCAAAAATTTTCATTTTGCTGTGATATATTTGCCTTTTTTTGTTTACGGGATGAAGGGAGAGAGAAAACTCAAAGTTTTGATTTAAGAAAAAAGTGTACATCTAAAATGGAGATGGACGGTGCACAAATGTAGAGAGAGATAATTCCAATGAGTGTCTGTAATTTTTAGGGAATTTAAGCTTTTTTTAGTTTTTATATCTCAGGTTTTACAATCTTCGGGAAAATGGGGAGGCGGGGTGTTTTCAACTGAGTGTTGACTCCCAATCCGTAAGTCATTTCTTACAAAAATATAGCCCGTTACGGATGATAAATCACTTTACAATCATCTATGATTGTTCGGTAAGCTTTTTGTGAACTGGCAAAATAATGGCTAGTTTGATTCTGGTAAATATCCCACCGCACGTTCATTGATAATTTAATGAGTGTTTGTTATTCTCTTTAAAAGCTTTGGATCCATAGGTCATTTGCATCTTTAACATGTTTCAAGCTTGCATATCCATTTTTAAAACACGTGTGGAACAAATCACTTTCTTGTAAAATTCCAAGCTATTAGGGTTGGACTAGTGGAATTTCCCAAACTTGGATAACAAAAGTTTTGTGTTAATTTTTGGTGTGTGAATAAATTTTCTTAACTTACATTTGTTATTGTTTTAAAATTTTTCCATACATAAACTCAAAAATTTTCATTTTGCTGTGATCTATTTGCCTTTTTTTGTTTACGGGATCAAGGGAGAGTGAAAACTCAAAGTTTTGATTTAAGAAAAAAGTGTACATCTAAAATGGAGACGCACAGTGCACAAATGAAGAGAGAGATAATTCCAATGAGTGTCTGTAATTTTTAGGGAATTTAAGCTCTTTTTAGTTTTTATATCTCAGGTTTTACAATCTTCGGGAAAAGGGGGAGGCGGGGTGTTTTTAACTGAGTGTTGACTCCCAATCCGTAAGTCATTTCTTACAAAAATATAGCCCGTTACGGATGATAAATCACTTTACAATCATCTATGATTGTTCGGTAAGCTTTTTGTGAACTGGCAAAATAATGGCTAGTTTGATTCTGGTAAATATCCCACCGCACGTTCATTGATAATTTAATGAGTGTTTGTTATTCTCTTTAAAAGCTTTGGATCCATAGGTCATTTGCATCTTTAACATGTTTCAAGCTTGCATATCCATTTTTAAAACACGTGTGGAACAAATCTCTTTCTTGTAAAATTCCAAGCTATTAGGGCTGAACTAGTGGAATTTCCCAAACTTGGATAACAAAAGTTTTGTGTTAATTTTTGGTGTGTTAATAAATTTTCTTTACTTACATTTGTTATTGTTTTAAAATTTTACCATACATAAACTCAAAAATTTTCATTTTGCTGTGATCTATTTGCCTTTTTTTGTTTACGGGATCAAGGGAGAGCGAAAACTCAAAGTTTTGATTTAAGAAAAAAGTGTACATCTAAAATGGAGACGCACAGTGCACAAATGAAGAGAGAGATAATTCCAATGAGTGTTTGTAATTTAGATCTTTTTAGTTTTTGTATCTCAGGATTTGCAATCGTCGGGAAAACGAGGAGGTGTGGTGTTTTTAACTGACTGTTGACTCCCATTCCGTATGTCATTTCTTACAAAAATATAGCCCGTTACTCACGGTAAATCACATTACAATCATCTATGATTGTTAGGTCAGCTTTTTGAAAACGGACAAAATAATGGCTTGTTAGGTAAATATCCCGCCGCACGTTCACTTCTGAATTTAATGAGTGTTTGTTATTCTCATTAAAAGCTTTGGATCCATAGGTCATTTTCAACTTTAACATGTTTCAAGCATGCATATCCATTTTAAAACACGTCTAGAAGAGTTCTCTTTTTTGTTAAATTTCAAGCTATTAGGGTTGAACTAGTGGAATTTCCCAAACTTGGATAACAAAATTTTGTGTTCAGTTGTGGTGTGTGAATAAATTTTCATTACTTACATTTTTTCCCATACATAAACTCTAAAATTTACATTTTTTTTTGTGATCTATTTACCTTTTTTTTGTTTATGGCATGAAGGGAGAACGAAAAACTAGAAATTTTGATTTAATAAAAAAGTGTACATCTAAAATGGAGATGCACAATGCACAAATGTGGAGAGATATAATTCCAAAGAGTGTCTATGATTTTTCAGGATTGTGAGGTCTTTTCAGTTTTTAGTTCTCAGGTTTTGCAATCGTCGGGAAAAGGGGGAGGCGGGGGATTTTTAATTGAGTGTTGACTCCCAACCCGTAAGTCATTTCTTACAATAATACATCCCGTTACGAATGAAAAATCACTTTACAATCATCTATGATTGTTAGGTCAGCTTTTTGCAAACGGGCAAAATAATGGCTTGTTTGACTCTGGTAAATATCCCACCGCACGTTCACTAGATAATTTAATGAGCGTATGTTATTCTCTTTAAAAGCTTTGGATCCATAGGCCATTTGCATCTTTAACATGTTTCAAGCTTGCATATCCATTTTTAAAACACGTGTGGAACAAATCTCTTTCTTGTAAAATTCCGAGCTATTAGGGTTGAACAAGTGGAATTTCCCAAACTTGGATAACAAAAGTTTTGTGTTAATTTTTGGTGTGTGAATAAGTTTTCTTTACTTACATTTGTTATTGTTTCCATACATAAACTCAAAAATTTTCATTTTGCTGTGATATATTTGCCTTTTTTTGTTTACGGGATGAAGGGAGAGAGAAAACTCAAAGTTTTGATTTAAGAAAAAAGTGTACATCTAAAATGGAGATGGACGGTGCACAAATGTAGAGAGAGATAATTCCAATGAGTGTCTGTAATTTTTAGGGAATTTAAGCTTTTTTTAGTTTTTATATCTCAGGTTTTACAATCTTCGGGAAAATGGGGAGGCGGGGTGTTTTCAACTGAGTGTTGACTCCCAATCCGTAAGTCATTTCTTACAAAAATATAGCCCGTTACGGATGATAAATCACTTTACAATCATCTATGATTGTTCGGTAAGCTTTTTGTGAACTGGCAAAATAATGGCTAGTTTGATTCTGGTAAATATCCCACCGCACGTTCATTGATAATTTAATGAGTGTTTGTTATTCTCTTTAAAAGCTTTGGATCCATAGGTCATTTGCATCTTTAACATGTTTCAAGCTTGCATATCCATTTTTAAAACACGTGTGGAACAAATCACTTTCTTGTAAAATTCCAAGCTATTAGGGTTGGACTAGTGGAATTTCCCAAACTTGGATAACAAAAGTTTTGTGTTAATTTTTGGTGTGTGAATAAATTTTCTTAACTTACATTTGTTATTGTTTTAAAATTTTTCCATACATAAACTCAAAAATTTTCATTTTGCTGTGATCTATTTGCCTTTTTTTGTTTACGGGATCAAGGGAGAGTGAAAACTCAAAGTTTTGATTTAAGAAAAAAGTGTACATCTAAAATGGAGACGCACAGTGCACAAATGAAGAGAGAGATAATTCCAATGAGTGTCTGTAATTTTTAGGGAATTTAAGCTCTTTTTAGTTTTTATATCTCAGGTTTTACAATCTTCGGGAAAAGGGGGAGGCGGGGTGTTTTTAACTGAGTGTTGACTCCCAATCCGTAAGTCATTTCTTACAAAAATATAGCCCGTTACGGATGATAAATCACTTTACAATCATCTATGATTGTTCGGTAAGCTTTTTGTGAACTGGCAAAATAATGGCTAGTTTGATTCTGGTAAATATCCCACCGCACGTTCATTGATAATTTAATGAGTGTTTGTTATTCTCTTTAAAAGCTTTGGATCCATAGGTCATTTGCATCTTTAACATGTTTCAAGCTTGCATATCCATTTTTAAAACACGTGTGGAACAAATCTCTTTCTTGTAAAATTCCAAGCTATTAGGGCTGAACTAGTGGAATTTCCCAAACTTGGATAACAAAAGTTTTGTGTTAATTTTTGGTGTGTTAATAAATTTTCTTTACTTACATTTGTTATTGTTTTAAAATTTTACCATACATAAACTCAAAAATTTTCATTTTGCTGTGATCTATTTGCCTTTTTTTGTTTACGGGATCAAGGGAGAGCGAAAACTCAAAGTTTTGATTTAAGAAAAAAGTGTACATCTAAAATGGAGACGCACAGTGCACAAATGAAGAGAGAGATAATTCCAATGAGTGTTTGTAATTTAGATCTTTTTAGTTTTTGTATCTCAGGATTTGCAATCGTCGGGAAAACGAGGAGGTGTGGTGTTTTTAACTGACTGTTGACTCCCATTCCGTATGTCATTTCTTACAAAAATATAGCCCGTTACTCACGGTAAATCACATTACAATCATCTATGATTGTTAGGTCAGCTTTTTGAAAACGGACAAAATAATGGCTTGTTAGGTAAATATCCCGCCGCACGTTCACTTCTGAATTTAATGAGTGTTTGTTATTCTCATTAAAAGCTTTGGATCCATAGGTCATTTTCAACTTTAACATGTTTCAAGCATGCATATCCATTTTAAAACACGTCTAGAAGAGTTCTCTTTTTTGTTAAATTTCAAGCTATTAGGGTTGAACTAGTGGAATTTCCCAAACTTGGATAACAAAATTTTGTGTTCAGTTGTGGTGTGTGAATAAATTTTCATTACTTACATTTTTTCCCATACATAAACTCTAAAATTTACATTTTTTTTTGTGATCTATTTACCTTTTTTTTGTTTATGGCATGAAGGGAGAACGAAAAACTAGAAATTTTGATTTAATAAAAAAGTGTACATCTAAAATGGAGATGCACAATGCACAAATGTGGAGAGATATAATTCCAAAGAGTGTCTATGATTTTTCAGGATTGTGAGGTCTTTTCAGTTTTTAGTTCTCAGGTTTTGCAATCGTCGGGAAAAGGGGGAGGCGGGGGATTTTTAATTGAGTGTTGACTCCCAACCCGTAAGTCATTTCTTACAATAATACATCCCGTTACGAATGAAAAATCACTTTACAATCATCTATGATTGTTAGGTCAGCTTTTTGCAAACGGGCAAAATAATGGCTTGTTTGACTCTGGTAAATATCCCACCGCACGTTCACTAGATAATTTAATGAGCGTATGTTATTCTCTTTAAAAGCTTTGGATCCATAGGCCATTTGCATCTTTAACATGTTTCAAGCTTGCATATCCATTTTTAAAACACGTGTGGAACAAATCTCTTTCTTGTAAAATTCCGAGCTATTAGGGTTGAACAAGTGGAATTTCCCAAACTTGGATAACAAAAGTTTTGTGTTAATTTTTGGTGTGTGAATAAGTTTTCTTTACTTACATTTGTTATTGTTTCCATACATAAACTCAAAAATTTTCATTTTGCTGTGATATATTTGCCTTTTTTTGTTTACGGGATGAAGGGAGAGAGAAAACTCAAAGTTTTGATTTAAGAAAAAAGTGTACATCTAAAATGGAGATGGACGGTGCACAAATGTAGAGAGAGATAATTCCAATGAGTGTCTGTAATTTTTAGGGAATTTAAGCTTTTTTTAGTTTTTATATCTCAGGTTTTACAATCTTCGGGAAAATGGGGAGGCGGGGTGTTTTCAACTGAGTGTTGACTCCCAATCCGTAAGTCATTTCTTACAAAAATATAGCCCGTTACGGATGATAAATCACTTTACAATCATCTATGATTGTTCGGTAAGCTTTTTGTGAACTGGCAAAATAATGGCTAGTTTGATTCTGGTAAATATCCCACCGCACGTTCATTGATAATTTAATGAGTGTTTGTTATTCTCTTTAAAAGCTTTGGATCCATAGGTCATTTGCATCTTTAACATGTTTCAAGCTTGCATATCCATTTTTAAAACACGTGTGGAACAAATCACTTTCTTGTAAAATTCCAAGCTATTAGGGTTGGACTAGTGGAATTTCCCAAACTTGGATAACAAAAGTTTTGTGTTAATTTTTGGTGTGTGAATAAATTTTCTTAACTTACATTTGTTATTGTTTTAAAATTTTTCCATACATAAACTCAAAAATTTTCATTTTGCTGTGATCTATTTGCCTTTTTTTGTTTACGGGATCAAGGGAGAGTGAAAACTCAAAGTTTTGATTTAAGAAAAAAGTGTACATCTAAAATGGAGACGCACAGTGCACAAATGAAGAGAGTGATAATTCCAATGAGTGTCTGTAATTTTTAGGGAATTTAAGCTCTTTTTAGTTTTTATATCTCAGGTTTTACAATCTTCGGGAAAAGGGGGAGGCGGGGTGTTTTTAACTGAGTGTTGACTCCCAATCCGTAAGTCATTTCTTACAAAAATATAGCCCGTTACGGATGATAAATCACTTTACAATCATCTATGATTGTTCGGTAAGCTTTTTGTGAACTGGCAAAATAATGGCTAGTTTGATTCTGGTAAATATCCCACCGCACGTTCATTGATAATTTAATGAGTGTTTGTTATTCTCTTTAAAAGCTTTGGATCCATAGGTCATTTGCATCTTTAACATGTTTCAAGCTTGCATATCCATTTTTAAAACACGTGTGGAACAAATCTCTTTCTTGTAAAATTCCAAGCTATTAGGGCTGAACTAGTGGAATTTCCCAAACTTGGATAACAAAAGTTTTGTGTTAATTTTTGGTGTGTTAATAAATTTTCTTTACTTACATTTGTTATTGTTTTAAAATTTTACCATACATAAACTCAAAAATTTTCATTTTGCTGTGATCTATTTGCCTTTTTTTGTTTACGGGATCAAGGGAGAGCGAAAACTCAAAGTTTTGATTTAAGAAAAAAGTGTACATCTAAAATGGAGACGCACAGTGCACAAATGAAGAGAGAGATAATTCCAATGAGTGTTTGTAATTTAGATCTTTTTAGTTTTTGTATCTCAGGATTTGCAATCGTCGGGAAAACGAGGAGGTGTGGTGTTTTTAACTGACTGTTGACTCCCATTCCGTATGTCATTTCTTACAAAAATATAGCCCGTTACTCACGGTAAATCACATTACAATCATCTATGATTGTTAGGTCAGCTTTTTGAAAACGGACAAAATAATGGCTTGTTAGGTAAATATCCCGCCGCACGTTCACTTCTGAATTTAATGAGTGTTTGTTATTCTCATTAAAAGCTTTGGATCCATAGGTCATTTTCAACTTTAACATGTTTCAAGCATGCATATCCATTTTAAAACACGTCTAGAAGAGTTCTCTTTTTTGTTAAATTTCAAGCTATTAGGGTTGAACTAGTGGAATTTCCCAAACTTGGATAACAAAATTTTGTGTTCAGTTGTGGTGTGTGAATAAATTTTCATTACTTACATTTTTTCCCATACATAAACTCTAAAATTTACATTTTTTTTTGTGATCTATTTACCTTTTTTTTGTTTATGGCATGAAGGGAGAACGAAAAACTAGAAATTTTGATTTAATAAAAAAGTGTACATCTAAAATGGAGATGCACAATGCACAAATGTGGAGAGATATAATTCCAAAGAGTGTCTATGATTTTTCAGGATTGTGAGGTCTTTTCAGTTTTTAGTTCTCAGGTTTTGCAATCGTCGGGAAAAGGGGGAGGCGGGGGATTTTTAATTGAGTGTTGACTCCCAACCCGTAAGTCATTTCTTACAATAATACATCCCGTTACGAATGAAAAATCACTTTACAATCATCTATGATTGTTAGGTCAGCTTTTTGCAAACGGGCAAAATAATGGCTTGTTTGACTCTGGTAAATATCCCACCGCACGTTCACTAGATAATTTAATGAGCGTATGTTATTCTCTTTAAAAGCTTTGGATCCATAGGCCATTTGCATCTTTAACATGTTTCAAGCTTGCATATCCATTTTTAAAACACGTGTGGAACAAATCTCTTTCTTGTAAAATTCCGAGCTATTAGGGTTGAACAAGTGGAATTTCCCAAACTTGGATAACAAAAGTTTTGTGTTAATTTTTGGTGTGTGAATAAGTTTTCTTTACTTACATTTGTTATTGTTTCCATACATAAACTCAAAAATTTTCATTTTGCTGTGATATATTTGCCTTTTTTTGTTTACGGGATGAAGGGAGAGAGAAAACTCAAAGTTTTGATTTAAGAAAAAAGTGTACATCTAAAATGGAGATGGACGGTGCACAAATGTAGAGAGAGATAATTCCAATGAGTGTCTGTAATTTTTAGGGAATTTAAGCTTTTTTTAGTTTTTATATCTCAGGTTTTACAATCTTCGGGAAAATGGGGAGGCGGGGTGTTTTCAACTGAGTGTTGACTCCCAATCCGTAAGTCATTTCTTACAAAAATATAGCCCGTTACGGATGATAAATCACTTTACAATCATCTATGATTGTTCGGTAAGCTTTTTGTGAACTGGCAAAATAATGGCTAGTTTGATTCTGGTAAATATCCCACCGCACGTTCATTGATAATTTAATGAGTGTTTGTTATTCTCTTTAAAAGCTTTGGATCCATAGGTCATTTGCATCTTTAACATGTTTCAAGCTTGCATATCCATTTTTAAAACACGTGTGGAACAAATCACTTTCTTGTAAAATTCCAAGCTATTAGGGTTGGACTAGTGGAATTTCCCAAACTTGGATAACAAAAGTTTTGTGTTAATTTTTGGTGTGTGAATAAATTTTCTTAACTTACATTTGTTATTGTTTTAAAATTTTTCCATACATAAACTCAAAAATTTTCATTTTGCTGTGATCTATTTGCCTTTTTTTGTTTACGGGATCAAGGGAGAGTGAAAACTCAAAGTTTTGATTTAAGAAAAAAGTGTACATCTAAAATGGAGACGCACAGTGCACAAATGAAGAGAGTGATAATTCCAATGAGTGTCTGTAATTTTTAGGGAATTTAAGCTCTTTTTAGTTTTTATATCTCAGGTTTTACAATCTTCGGGAAAAGGGGGAGGCGGGGTGTTTTTAACTGAGTGTTGACTCCCAATCCGTAAGTCATTTCTTACAAAAATATAGCCCGTTACGGATGATAAATCACTTTACAATCATCTATGATTGTTCGGTAAGCTTTTTGTGAACTGGCAAAATAATGGCTAGTTTGATTCTGGTAAATATCCCACCGCACGTTCATTGATAATTTAATGAGTGTTTGTTATTCTCTTTAAAAGCTTTGGATCCATAGGTCATTTGCATCTTTAACATGTTTCAAGCTTGCATATCCATTTTTAAAACACGTGTGGAACAAATCTCTTTCTTGTAAAATTCCAAGCTATTAGGGCTGAACTAGTGGAATTTCCCAAACTTGGATAACAAAAGTTTTGTGTTAATTTTTGGTGTGTTAATAAATTTTCTTTACTTACATTTGTTATTGTTTTAAAATTTTACCATACATAAACTCAAAAATTTTCATTTTGCTGTGATCTATTTGCCTTTTTTTGTTTACGGGATCAAGGGAGAGCGAAAACTCAAAGTTTTGATTTAAGAAAAAAGTGTACATCTAAAATGGAGACGCACAGTGCACAAATGAAGAGAGAGATAATTCCAATGAGTGTTTGTAATTTAGATCTTTTTAGTTTTTGTATCTCAGGATTTGCAATCGTCGGGAAAACGAGGAGGTGTGGTGTTTTTAACTGACTGTTGACTCCCATTCCGTATGTCATTTCTTACAAAAATATAGCCCGTTACTCACGGTAAATCACATTACAATCATCTATGATTGTTAGGTCAGCTTTTTGAAAACGGACAAAATAATGGCTTGTTAGGTAAATATCCCGCCGCACGTTCACTTCTGAATTTAATGAGTGTTTGTTATTCTCATTAAAAGCTTTGGATCCATAGGTCATTTTCAACTTTAACATGTTTCAAGCATGCATATCCATTTTAAAACACGTCTAGAAGAGTTCTCTTTTTTGTTAAATTTCAAGCTATTAGGGTTGAACTAGTGGAATTTCCCAAACTTGGATAACAAAATTTTGTGTTCAGTTGTGGTGTGTGAATAAATTTTCATTACTTACATTTTTTCCCATACATAAACTCTAAAATTTACATTTTTTTTTGTGATCTATTTACCTTTTTTTTGTTTATGGCATGAAGGGAGAACGAAAAACTAGAAATTTTGATTTAATAAAAAAGTGTACATCTAAAATGGAGATGCACAATGCACAAATGTGGAGAGATATAATTCCAAAGAGTGTCTATGATTTTTCAGGATTGTGAGGTCTTTTCAGTTTTTAGTTCTCAGGTTTTGCAATCGTCGGGAAAAGGGGGAGGCGGGGGATTTTTAATTGAGTGTTGACTCCCAACCCGTAAGTCATTTCTTACAATAATACATCCCGTTACGAATGAAAAATCACTTTACAATCATCTATGATTGTTAGGTCAGCTTTTTGCAAACGGGCAAAATAATGGCTTGTTTGACTCTGGTAAATATCCCACCGCACGTTCACTAGATAATTTAATGAGCGTATGTTATTCTCTTTAAAAGCTTTGGATCCATAGGCCATTTGCATCTTTAACATGTTTCAAGCTTGCATATCCATTTTTAAAACACGTGTGGAACAAATCTCTTTCTTGTAAAATTCCGAGCTATTAGGGTTGAACAAGTGGAATTTCCCAAACTTGGATAACAAAAGTTTTGTGTTAATTTTTGGTGTGTGAATAAGTTTTCTTTACTTACATTTGTTATTGTTTCCATACATAAACTCAAAAATTTTCATTTTGCTGTGATATATTTGCCTTTTTTTGTTTACGGGATGAAGGGAGAGAGAAAACTCAAAGTTTTGATTTAAGAAAAAAGTGTACATCTAAAATGGAGATGGACGGTGCACAAATGTAGAGAGAGATAATTCCAATGAGTGTCTGTAATTTTTAGGGAATTTAAGCTTTTTTTAGTTTTTATATCTCAGGTTTTACAATCTTCGGGAAAATGGGGAGGCGGGGTGTTTTCAACTGAGTGTTGACTCCCAATCCGTAAGTCATTTCTTACAAAAATATAGCCCGTTACGGATGATAAATCACTTTACAATCATCTATGATTGTTCGGTAAGCTTTTTGTGAACTGGCAAAATAATGGCTAGTTTGATTCTGGTAAATATCCCACCGCACGTTCATTGATAATTTAATGAGTGTTTGTTATTCTCTTTAAAAGCTTTGGATCCATAGGTCATTTGCATCTTTAACATGTTTCAAGCTTGCATATCCATTTTTAAAACACGTGTGGAACAAATCACTTTCTTGTAAAATTCCAAGCTATTAGGGTTGGACTAGTGGAATTTCCCAAACTTGGATAACAAAAGTTTTGTGTTAATTTTTGGTGTGTGAATAAATTTTCTTAACTTACATTTGTTATTGTTTTAAAATTTTTCCATACATAAACTCAAAAATTTTCATTTTGCTGTGATCTATTTGCCTTTTTTTGTTTACGGGATCAAGGGAGAGTGAAAACTCAAAGTTTTGATTTAAGAAAAAAGTGTACATCTAAAATGGAGACGCACAGTGCACAAATGAAGAGAGTGATAATTCCAATGAGTGTCTGTAATTTTTAGGGAATTTAAGCTCTTTTTAGTTTTTATATCTCAGGTTTTACAATCTTCGGGAAAAGGGGGAGGCGGGGTGTTTTTAACTGAGTGTTGACTCCCAATCCGTAAGTCATTTCTTACAAAAATATAGCCCGTTACGGATGATAAATCACTTTACAATCATCTATGATTGTTCGGTAAGCTTTTTGTGAACTGGCAAAATAATGGCTAGTTTGATTCTGGTAAATATCCCACCGCACGTTCATTGATAATTTAATGAGTGTTTGTTATTCTCTTTAAAAGCTTTGGATCCATAGGTCATTTGCATCTTTAACATGTTTCAAGCTTGCATATCCATTTTTAAAACACGTGTGGAACAAATCTCTTTCTTGTAAAATTCCAAGCTATTAGGGCTGAACTAGTGGAATTTCCCAAACTTGGATAACAAAAGTTTT
>NW_027181840.1:0-41396 GCF_029961685.1 Aristolochia californica
AAGTATCCCACCACACGTTTAGTTGAGAATTTAATGGGAATTGGTATTCTCTTCAAAAGCTATGGATCCATAGGTGATTTGCATCTTTAACATGTTTAAAACATGCAAATCCATTTTTTAAGCATGTGTGGAGGAAATCTCTTTGTTTAAAATTCCAAGCTGTTAGGGTTGAACTAGTGGAATTTCCCAAACATGGACAACAAAACTTTTGTGTTCATTTGTGGTGTGTGAATAAATTTTCTTTATTTACATTTGTTATTGTTTTAAATTTTTTTCCGTATATGAACTCTAAAATTTTCATTTTGTGGTGATGTAATTGCCTTTTATGTTTACGGGATGATTGGGGAGCGAAAAAATAATAGTTTTGTTTCATGAAAAAAGTGTACATCTAAAATGAAAATACACAGTGCACAAATGTAGAGCGAGATAATTCCAAAGAGTTTCTATATTTTTTTGGGATTGTAAGCTCTTCTTAGTTTTTATATATCAGATTTTGCAATCGTCGGGAAAAAGGGGGAGGCAGGGATTTTTAACTGAGTCTTGACTCCCAATCCATAAGTAATTTATTATGGTAATATATCCCATTATGCATGATAAATCACTTTACAATCATCCATGATCGTTGGGTCAGCTTTTTCTAGATGGGCAAAATAATGGCTTGTTTGACTCGGGTAAATATCCCACCACTTGTTCACTTGAGAATTGAATGAGTGTTTGTTATTCTCTTCAAAAGCTTTGGATCCAAAGGTCATTTGATTCTTTAACATGTTTAGAACATGCAAATTTATTTTTTAAGCATGTGTGGAGGAAATCTCTTTCTTATAAAATTCCAAGCTGTTAGGGTTGAACTAGTGGAATTTCCCAAACTTGGACAACTAAAATTTTGTGTTCATTTGTGTGAATAAATTTTCTTTACTTACATTTGTTATTGTTTTAAATTTTTTTCCGTACATGAAGTCTAAAATTTTCATTTTGTTGTGATCTATTTGCCTTTTCGGTTTACGTCAAGAAGGGAGAGCGAAAACTCAAAGTTTTGATTTATGAAAAAAGTGTACATCTAAAATGAAAATGCACCGTTCAAAAATGTAGAGTGAGATAATTCCAAAGAGTTTCTGTAATTTTAAGGGACTGTAAGCTCTTCTTAGTTTTTATATATCAAGTTTTGCAATCGTTGGGAAAAAGGGGGAGGAAGGGATTTTTTACTAGAGTCTTGACTTCCAATCGATAAGTCATTTCTTAGGGTAATATAGCCCGTTACGCATGATAAATCACTTTACAATCATCCATGATCGTTGGGTCAGCTTTTTCTATATGGGCAAAATAATGGCTTGTTTCACTCGGGTAAATATCCCACCGCACGTTCAGTTGAGAATTTATTGAGCGTTTGTTATTCTCTACAAAATCTTTGGATCCATACGTGTTTTGCATCTTTAACATGTTTAAAACATGCATATCCATTTTTAAAGCATGTGTGGAGGAAATCACTTTCCTATAAAATTCCATGCCGTTGGGGTTGAACTAGTGGAATTTCCGAAACTTGGGCAACAAAACTTTTGTGTTCATTTGTGGTGTGTGAATAAATTTTCTTTACTTACATTTGTTTTTGTTTTAAATTTTTTTCCATACGTGAACTCTAAAATTTTCATTTTGTTGTGATCTATATGCCTTTTTTGTTTACGGGATGAAGGGAGAGCGAAAAACTCAAAAGTTTTGATTTAAGAAAAAAGTGTACATCTAAAATGAAAATGCACAGTGCACAAATGTAAAGAGAGATAATTCCATAGAGTTTCTATAATTTTTAGGGATTCTAAGCTCTTCTTAGTGTTTATATATTTAGTTTTGCAATCATCGGGAAAAAGAGGGAGGCAGGGATTTTTAACTGAGTCTTGACTCCCAATCCATAAGTCATTTATTAGGGTAATATAGCCCGTTACGCATGATAAATCACTTTACAATCATCCATGATCGTTGGCTCAACTTTTTGTAGATGGGCAAAATAATGGCTTGTTTGACTCGGGTAAATATTTGACCGCACGTTCAGTTGAGAATTTAATGAGCGTTTGTTATTCTCTTCAAAAGCTATGGATCCATAGGTGATTTGAATTTTTAACTTGTTTAAAACATGCAAATCCATTTTTTAAGCATGTGTGGAGGAATTCTCTTTCTTATAAAATTCCAAGCTGTTTGGGTTGAACTAGTGGAATTTCCCAAACTTTGACAACAAAACATTAGTGTTCATTTGTGGTGTGTGAATAAATTTTCTTTTCTTACATTTGTTATTGTTTTAAATTTTTTTCCGTAGATGAAATCTAAAATTTTAATTTTGTTGTGATCTATTTGCCTTTTTGGTTCACGGGATGAAGGGAGAACGAAAACACAAAGTTTTGATTTATGAAAGAAGTGTACATCTAAAATGAAAATGCACAGTGCACAAATGTAGAGCGAGAAAATTCCAAAGAGTTTCTGTAATTTTTAGGGATTCTAAGCTCTTCTTAGTTTTTATGTATCTGATTTTGCAATCGTCGGCAAAAAGGGGGAGGCAGTGATTTTTAACTGAGTCTTGACTCCCAATCGTTAAGTCATTTCCTAGGGTAATATTGCCCGTTACGCATGATAAATCACTTTACAATCATCCATGATCGTTGGGTCAGCTTTTTGTAGATGGGCAAAATAATGGCTTGTTTGACTCGGGTAAATATCCCACCGCACGGTTAGTTGAGAATTGAATGAGCGTTTTCTATTCTCTTCAAAAGCTTTGGATCCATAGGTGATTTGCATCTTTAACATGTTTAAAACATGCATATCCATTTTTAAAGCATCTGTGGAGGGAATCTCTTTCCTATAAACTTCCAAGCAGTTGGGGTTGAACTAGTGGAATTTCCCAAACTTGGACAACAAAAATTTTCTGTTCATTTCTGGTGTGTGAATAAATTTTCTTTACTTACATTTGTTATTGTTTTAAATTTTTTCCGTATTTGAACTCCAAAATTTTCATTTTGTTATGATCTATTTGCCTTTTTGGTTTACGGGATGAAGGGAGAGCGAAAACTCAATGTTTTGAATTATGAAAAAAGTGTACATCTAAAATGAAAATGCACAGTGCACAAATGTAGAGCGAGATAATTCCAAAGAGTTTATGTAATTTTTAGGGATTGTAAGTTCTTCTTAGTTTTTATATATCAGGTTTTGCAATCGTTGGAAAAAGGGGGAGGCAGGGATTTTTAACTGAGTCTTGACTCCCAATACATAAGTCAATTATTAGCGTAATATAGCCCGTTACACATGATAAATCACTTTACAATCATCCATGATCGTTGGGTCAGCTTTTTGTAGATGGGCAAAATAATGGCTTATTTGACTCGGGTAAATATCCCACCGCACGTTTAGTTGAGAATTTATTGGGCGTTTGTTATTCTCTTCAAAAGCTATTGATCCATAGGTGATTTGCATCTTTAACATGCTTAAAACATGCAAATCCAATTTTTAAGCATGTGTGGAGGAAATCTCTTTCTTTAAAATTCGAAGCTGTTAGGGTTGAACTAGTGGAATTTCCCAAACTTCGACAACAAACCTTTTGTGTTCATTTGTGGTGTGTGAATAAATTTTCTTTACTTATATTTGTTATTTTTTTAAATTTTTTTTCGTACATGAACTCTAAAATTTTCATTTTGTCGTGATCTATTTTCCTTTTTGGTTTACGGGATGAAGGGGGAGCGAAAAATTCAAAGTTTTGTTTTATGAAAAAATTGTACATCTAAAATGAAAATGCACTGTGCACAAATGTAGAGCGAGGTAATTCCAAAGAGTTTCTTTATTTTTTAGGGATTGTATGCTTTTCTTAGTTTTTATATATCAGGTTTTGCAATCGTCGGGAAAAATGGGGAGGCAGGGATTTTTAACTGAGTCTTGACTCCCAATCCATAAGTCAATTATTGGGGTAATATAGACCGTTACGCATGATAAATCACTTTACAATCATCCATGATCGTTGGGTCAGCTTTTTGTTGATGGGCAAAATAATGGCTTGTTTGACTCAGGTAAATATCCCACCACACGTTTAGTTGAGAATTTGATGGGCGTTTGTTATTCTCTTCAAAAGCTATGGATCCATAGGTGATTTTCATCTTTAACATGTTTAAAACATGCAAATCCATTGTTTAAGCATGTGTGGAGGAAATCTCTTTCTTTAAAATTCCAAGCTGTTTGGGTTGAACTAGTGGAATTTCCCAAACTTGGACAACAAAACTTTTGTGTTCATTTTTGGTGTGTCAATAAATTTTCTTTACTTAAATTTGTTATTGTTTTAAATTTTTTCCGTACTTGAACTCCAAAATTGTCATTTTGTTGTGATCTATTGGCCTTTTTGGTTTACGGGATGAAGGGAGAGCGAAAACTCATAGTTTTGATTTACGAAAAAATTGTACATCTAAAATGAAAATGCACAGAGCACAAATGTAGAGGGAGATAAATTCAAAGATTTTCTATAATTTTTAGGGATTGTAAGCTCTTCTTAGTTTTTATATATCAGGTTTTGCAATCGTAGGGAAAACGGGGGAGGCAGGGATTTTTAACTGAGTCTTGACTCCCAATCCATAAGTCAAATATTAGGGTAATATAGCCCGTTACATATGATAAATAACTTTACAAACATCCATGATCGTTGGGTCAGATTTTTGTAGATGGGCAAAATAATGGCTTGTTTGACTCGGGTAAATATCCCACCGCACGTTTAGTTGAGAATTTAATGGGTGTTTGTTATTCTCTTCAAAAGCTCTGGATCCATAGGTGATTTGCATCTTTAACATGTTTAAAACATGCAAATCCATTTTTTAAGCATGTGTGGAGGAAATCTCTTTCTTTAAAATTCCAAGCTGTTAGGGTTGAACTAGTGGAATTTCCCAAACTTGGACAACAAAACTTTTGTGTTCATTTGTTGTGTGTGAATAAATTTTCTTTACTTACATTTGTTATTGTTTTAAATTTTTTTCCGTACATGAACTCTAAAATTTTCATTTTGTTTTGATCTATTTTCCTTTTTGGTTTACGGGATGAAGGGGGAGCGAAAAAGTCAAAGTTTTGTTTTATGAAAAATGTGTACATCTAAAATGAAAATGCACAGTGCACAAATGTAGACCGAGATAATTCCATAGAGTTTCTGTAACTTTTAGGGATTGTAAGCTCTTCTTAGTTTTTCTATATCAGGTTTTGCAATCGTCGCGAAATTGGGAGAGGCAGGAATTTTTAACTGAGTCATGACTCCCAATCCATAAGTCATCTCTTAGCGTATTATAGCCCGTTACGCATGATAAATCAGTTTACAATCATCCATCATCGTTGGGTCAGCTTTTTGTAGATGGGCCAAATAATGGCTTGTTTGACTCGGGTAAATATCCCACCGCACGGTTAGTTGAGAATTTAACGAGCGTTTGTTATTCTCTTCAAAACCTTTGGGTCCATAGGTGATTTGCATCTTTAACATGTTTAAAACATGCATATCCATTTTGAAAGCATGTGTGGAGGGAATCTCTTTCCTATAAAATTCCAAGCAGTAGGGGTTGAACTAGTGGAATTTCCCAAACATGGACAACAAAACTTTTGTGTTCATTTGTGGTGTGTGAATAAATTTTCTTTACTTACATTTGTTATTGTTTTAAATTTTTTCCGTACTCGAACTCCAAAATTTTCATTTTGTTGTGATCTATTTGCCTTTTTGGTTTACGGGATGAAGGGAGAGCGAAAACTTAAAGTTTTGTTTTAAGAAAAAATAGTACATGTAGAATGGAAATGCACAGTGCACAAATGTAGAGAGAGATAATTCCAAAGAGTTTCTGTAATTTTTAGGGATTGGAAGCTCTTCTTAGTTTTATATATTAGGTTTTGCAGTCGTCGGGAAAAAGGGGGAGGGAAGGATTTTTAACTGAGTCCTGAGTCCAAATCCATAAGTCAATTATTTGGGAAATATAGCCCGTTAGACATGATAAATCACTTGACAATCAACCATGATCGTTGGGTCAGCTTTTTGTAGATGGGCAAAATAATGGCTTGTTTGACTCGGGTAAATATCCCACCGCACATTTAGTTGAGAATTTAATGGGCGTTTGTTATTCTCTTCAAAAGCTATGGATCCATAGGTGATTTGCATCTTTAACATGTTTAAAACATGCAAATCCATTTTTTAAGCATGTGTGGAGGAAATCTCTTTCTTATAAAATTCCAAGCTGTTAGGGTTGAACTAGTGGAATTTCCCAAACTTGGACCACATAACTTTTGTGTCCATTTGTGGTGTGTGAATAAATTTTCTTTACTAACATTTGTTATTGTTTTAAATTTTTTTCCGTACATGAACTCTAAAATTTTCATTCTGTTATGATCTATTTGCCTTTTTGGTTTACGGGATGAAGGGAGAGCGAAAACACAAAGTTTTGATTGATGAAAAAAGTGTAAATCTAAAATGAAAATTAACAGTGCACAAATGTAGAGCGAGATAATTCCAAAGAGTTTCTGTAATTTTTAGGGATTGTAAGCTCTTCTTAGTTTTTATATATAAGGCTTTGCAATCGTCGGGAAAAAGGGGGAGGCAGGGATTTTTAACTGAGTCTTGACTCCCAATCCATAAGTCAATTATTAGGGTAATATAGCCCGTTACTCATGATAAATCACTTTACATTTATCCATGATCGTTGGGTCAACTTTTTGTAGATGGGCGAAATAATGGCTTGTTTGACTAAGGTAAATATCCCACCGCACGTTTAGTTGACAATTTAATTGGCGTTTATTATTCTTTTCAAAAGCTATGGATCCATAGGTGATTTGCATCTTTAACATGTTTAAAACATGAAATCCATTTTTTAAGCATGTGTGGAGGAAATCTCTTTCTTTAAAATTCCAAGCTATTAGGGTTGAACTTGTGGAATTTCCAAAACTTGGACAACAAAACTTTTGTGTTCATTTGTGGTGTGTGAATAAATTTTCTTTACTTCAATTTGTTGTTTTTTTTAATTTTTTTCCGTACATGAACTCTAAAATTTGCATTTTGTTGTGATCTATTTGCCTTTTTGGTTTACGGGATGAAGGGGGAGCGAAAAACTCAAAGTTTTGTTTTATGAAAAAAGTGTACATCTAAAATGAAAATGCACAGTGCACAAATGTAGAGCGAGATAATTCTAAAGAGTTTCTGTAATTTTTAGGGATTGTAAGCTCTTCTTAGTTTTTATATATCAGGTTTTGCAATCGTCGGGAAAAAGGGGGAGGCAGGGATTTTTACCTGAGTCTTGACTCCCAATCCATAAGTCATTTATTTGGGTAATATAGCCCGTTACGAATGATAAATCACTTTACAATCATCCATGATCATTGGGTCAGCTTTTTGCATATGGGCAAAATAATGGCTTGTTTGACTCGGGTAAATATCCCACCGCACGTTTAGTTGAGAATGTAATGGGCATTTGTTATTCTCTTCAAAATCTATGGATCCATAGGTGATTTGCATCTTTAACATGTTTAAAACATGCAAATCCATTTTTTAAGCATGTGTGGAGGAAATCTCTTTCTGATAAAATTCCAAGTTGTTAGGGTTGAACTACTCGAATTTCCCTAACTTGGACAACAAAACTTTTGTGTTCATTTGTGGTGTGTGAATAAATTTTCTTTACTTACATTTTTTAATGTTTTAAATTTTTTTCCTTACATGAACTCTGAAATTTTCATTTTGTTGTGATTTATTCGCCTTTTTGGTTTACGGGATGAAGGGAGAGCGAAAACTCAAAGTTTTGATTTATGATAAAAGTGTACATCTAAAATGAAAATGCACAGTGCACAAATGTAGAGCGAGATAATTCTAAAGAGTTTCTGTAATTTTTAGGGATTGTAATCTCTTCTTAGTTTTTATATATCAGGTTTTTCAATCGTCGGGAAAAAGGGGGAGGCATGGATTTTTAATTGAGTCTTGACTCCCAATCGATAAGTCATTTCTTAGGGAAATAGAGCCCATTACGAGTGATAAATCACTTTACAATCATCCATGATCGTTGGGTCAGCTTTTTGCAAATGGGAAAATAATGGCTTGTTTGACTCGGGTAAATATCCCACCGCACGTTTAGTTGAGAATGTAATGGGCGTTTTTTATTCTCTTCAAAAGCTATGGATCCCTAGGTGATTTGCATCTTTAACATGTTTAAAACATGCAAATCCATTTTTTAAGCATGTGTGGAGGAAATCTCTTTCTGATAAAATTCCAAGCTGTTAGGGTTGAACTACTCGAATTTCCCTAACTTGGACAACAAAACTTTTGTGTTCATTTGTGGTGTGTGAATAAATTTTCTTTACTTACATTTTTTTTTGTTTTAAATTTTTTTCCGTACATGAACTCTAAAATTTTCATTTTGTTGTGATCTATTCGCCTTTTTGGTTTACGGGATGAAGGGAGAGCGAAAACTCAAAGTTTTGATTTATGATGAAAGTGTACATCTAAAATGAAAATGCACAGTGCACAAATGTAGAGCGAGATAATTCTAAAGTGTTTCTATAATTTTTAGGGATTGTAAGCTCTTCTTAGTTTTTATATATTAGGTTTTTCAATCGTTGGGAAAAAGGGGGAGGCATGGATTTTTAATTGAGTCTTGACTCCCATTCGATGAGTCATTTCTTAGGGAAATAGAGCCCATTACGCATGATAAATCACTTTACAATCATCCATGATCGTTGGGTCAGCTTTTTGTAGATGGGCAAAATAATGGCTTGTTTGACTCGGATAAATATTCCACCGCACGTTCACTTGAGAATTTAATGAGCGTTTGTTATTCCCTTCAAAAGCTTTGGATCCATAGGTGATTTGCATCTTTAATATGTTTAAAACATGCATATCCATTTTTAAAGCATGTGTGGAGGAAATCTCTTTCCTATAAAATTCCAAGCTGTTGGGGTTCAACTAGTGGAATTACCCAAACTTGGACAACAAAACTTTTGTGTTCATTTGTGGTGTGTGAATAAATTTTCTTTACTTACATTTGTTATTTTTTTAAATTTTTTCCGTATTTGAACTCCAAAATTTTCATTTTGTTGTGAACTATTTGCCTTTTTGGTTTACGGGATGAATGGAGAGCGAAAACTCAAAGTTTTGTTTTAAGAAAAAAGAGTACATGTAGAATGGAAATACACAATGCAAAAATGTAGAGAGAGATAATTCCAAACAGTTTCTATAATTTTTAGGGATTGTAAGCTCTTCTTAGTTTTTATATATCAGGTTTTGCAATCGTCGGGAAAAAGGGGGAGGGAGGGATTTTTAACTGAGTCTTGACTCCCAATCCACAAGTCATTTATTAGGGTAATATAGCCCGTTACGGATGGTAAATCACTTTACAATCATCCATGTTCGTTGGGTCAGCTTTTTTTTAATGGGCAACTTAATGGCTTGTTTGACTCGGGTAAATATCCCACCGCACGTTCACTTGAGAATTTAATGAGCGTTTGTTATTCTCTTCAAAAGCAATGGATCCAAAGGTGATTTGCATCTTTAACATGTTTAAAACATGCAAATCCATTTTTTAAGCATGTGTGGAGGAAATATCTTTCTTATAAAATTCCAAGCTGTTAGGGTTGAACTAGTGGAATTTCCCAAACTTGGACAACAAAACTTTTGTGCTCGTTTGTGTTGTGTGAATAAATTTTCTTTACTTACATTTTTTATTGTTTTAAATTTTTTTCCGTACATGAACTCTAAATTTTTCATTTTGTTGTGATCTATTTGCCTTTTTGGTTTACGGGATGAAGGGAGAGCGAAAAACTCAAATTTTTGATTTATGAAAAAAGTGTACATCAAAAATCAAAATGCACAGTGCACAAATGTAGAGCGAGATAATTCAAAAGAGTTTCTGTAATTTTTAGGGATTCTAAGCACTTCTTAGTTTTTATATATCAGGTTTTGTACTCGTAGGGAAAAAGGGGGAGGCAGGGATTTTTAACTGAGTCTTCACTCCCAATGCATAAGTCATTTATTAGGGTAATATAGCCCGTTATGCATGATAAATCACTTTACAATCAGCCATGATCGTTGGGTCAGCTTTTTGTAGATGGGCAAAATAATGGCTTGTTTGACTCGGCTAAATATCACGCCGCACGTTCTCTTGAGAATTTAATGAGCGTTTGTTATTCTCTTCAAATGCTTTGGATCCAGAGGTGATTTGCATCTTTAACATAATTAAAACATGCAAATCTATTTTTTAAGCATGTGTGGAGGAAATCTCTTTCTTATAAAATTCCAAGTTGTTGGGGTTAAACTAGTGGAATTTCCCAAACTTGGACAACAAAACTTTTGTGTTCATTTGTGGATGTGAATAAATTTTCTTTACTTACATTTTTTATTGTTTAAATTTTTTTCCGTACATGAACTCTAAATTTTTCATTTTGTTCTGATCTATTTGCCTTTTTGGTTTACGGGATGAAGGGAGAGCGAAAAACTCAAAATTTTGATTTATGAAAAAATTTTACATCAAAAATCAAAATGCACAGTGCACAAATGTAGAGCGAGATAATTCCAAAGAGTTTCTGTAATTTTTAGGGATTCTAAGCACTTCTTAGTTTTTATATATCAAGTTTTGTAATCGTAGGGAAAAAGGGGGAGGCAGGGATTTTTAACTGAGTCTTCACTCCCAATGCATAAGTCATTTATTAGGGTAATATAGCCCGTTATGCATGATAAATCACTTTACAATCAACCATGATCGTTGGGTCAGCTTTTTGTAGATGGGCAAAATAATGGCTTGTTTGACTAGGCTAAATATCCCACTGCACGTTCACTTGAGAATTTAATGAGCGTTTGTTATTCTCTTCAAATGCTTTGGATCCATAGGTGATTTGCATCTTTAACATGTTTAAAACATGCAAATCTATTTTTTAAGCATGTGTGGAGGAAATCTCTTTCTTATAAAATTCCAAGCTGTTAGGGTTAAACTAGTGGAATTTTCCAAACATGGACAACAAAACTTTTGTGTTCATTTGTGGATGTGAATAAATTTTCTTTACTTACATTTTTTATTGTTTAAATTTTTTTCCGTACATGAACTCTAAATTTTTCATTTTGTTGTGATCTATTTGCCTTTTTGGTTTACGGGATGAAGGCAGAGCGAAAAACTCAAAATTTTGATTTATGAAAAAACTGTACATCAAAAATCAAAATGCACAGTGCAGAAATGTAGAGCGAGATAATTCCAAAGAGTTTCTATAATTTTTAGGGATTCTAAGCACTTCTTAGTTTTTATATATCTGGTTTTGTAATCGTAGGGAAAAAGGGGGAGGCAGGGATTTTTAACTGAGTCTTCACTCCCAATGCATAAGTCATTTATTAGGGTAATATAGCCCGTTATGCATGATAAATCACTTTACAATCAACCTTGATCGTTGGGTCAGCTTTTTGTAGATGGTCAAAATAATGGCTTGTTTGACTCGGCTAAATATCCCACCGCACGTTCAGTTGAGAATTTAATGAGCGTTTGTTATTCTCTTCAAATGCTTTGGATCCATAGGTGATTTGCATCTTTAACTTGTTTAAAACATGCAAATCTATTTTTTAAGCATTTGTGGAGGAAATCACTTCCTTATAAAATTCCAAGCTGTTAGGGTTAAACTAGAGGAATTTCCCAAACTTGGACAACAAAACTTTTGTGTTCATTTTTGGTGTGTGAATAAATTTTCTTTACTTACATTTGTTATTGTTTCAAAATTTTTTCCGTACATACTCTCTAAAATTTTCATTTTGTTGTGATCTATTTGCCTTTTTGGTTTACGGGATGACGGGAGAGCGAAAACTCAAAGTTTTGTTTTAAGAAAAAACCGTACATCTAAAATGGAAATGCACAGTGCACAAATGTAGAGCGAGATAATTCCAAAGAGTTTCTGTAATTTTTAGGGATTGTAAGCTCTTCTTAGTTTTTATATATTAGGTTTTGCAATCGTCGGGAAAAAGGGGGAGGCTGGGATTTTTAAATGAGTCTTGACTCCCAATCCATAAGTCATTTATTAGGGTAATATAGCCCGCTACGGATGATAAATCACTTTACAATCATCCATGATCATTAGTCAGCTTTTTGTAGATGGGCAAAATAATGGCTTGTTTGACTCGGGTAAATATCCCACCGCACGTTCAGTTGACAATTTAATGAGCGTTTGTTATTCTCTTCAAAAGCTATGGATCCATAGGTGATTTGCATCTTTAACATGTTTAAAACATGCAAATCCATTTTTTAAGCATCTGTGGAGGAAATCTCTTTCTTATAAAATTCAAAGCTGTTAGGGTTGAACTAGTGGAATTTTCGAAACTTTGACAACAAAACTTTTGTGTTCATTTGTGGTGTGTGAATAAATTCTCTTCACTTACATTTGTTATATTTTTAAATTTTTTTCCATACATGAACTCCAAAATTTTCATTTTGTTGTGATCTATTTGCCTTTTTGGTTTACTGGATGGAGGGAGAGCGAAAACTCAAAGTTTTGATTTATGAAAAAAGTGTACATGTAGAATGAAAATGCACTGTGCACAAATGTAGAGCGAGATAATTCCAAAGAGTTTCTGTAATTTTTAGGGATTGTAAACTCTTCTTAGTTTTTATATATCAGGTTTTGCAATCGTCGGGAAAAGGGGGACATAGGGATGTTTAATTGAGTCTTGACTCCCAATCCATAAGTCATTTCTTAGGGTAATATAGCCCGTTACGCATGATAAATCACTTTACTAGTAGAGGGGCATAATAATGGCTTGTTTGACTCGGGTAAATATCCCACCGAACGTTCAGTTGAGAATTTAATGAGCGTTTGTTATTCTCCTCAAAAGCTATGGATCCATAGGTGATTTGTATCTTTAACATGTTTAAAACATGCAAATCCATTTTTTAAGCATGTGTGGAGGAAATCTCTTCCTTATAAAATTCCAAGTTGTTAATGTTTAAATAGTGGAATTTCCCAAACTTTTACAATAAAACTTTTGTGTTCATTTGTGGTGTGTGAATAAATTTTCTTTACTTACAATTATTATAGTTTTAAATTTTTTTCCGTGCATGAACTCTAAAATTTTCATTTTGTTGTGATCTATTTGCCTTTTTGGTTTACGGGATGAAGGGAGAGCGAAAACTCAAAGTTTTGATTTATGAAAAAAGTGTACATCTAAAATTAAAATGCACATTGCACAAATGAGGAGCGAAATAATTCCAAAGAGTTTCTGTAATTTTTAGGGATTTTAAGCTCTTCTTAGTTTTTATATATCAGGTTTTGCAATCGTCGGGAAAAAGCGGGAGGTAGGGATTTTTAACTGAGTCTTGACTCCCAATCCATAAGTCATATCTTAGGGTAATATAGCCCATTACGCATGTAAATCACTTTACAATCGTCCATGATCGTTGGGTCAGCTTTTTGTAGATGGGCAAAATAATGGCTTGTTTGACTCGGGTAAATATCCCACCGCACGTTCACTTGAGAATTTAATGAGCGTTTGTTATTCTCTTCAAAAGCTTTGGATCCATAGGTGATTTGCATCTTTAACATTTTTAAAACATACATATCCATTTTTAAAGCATGTATGGAGGAAATCTGTTTCCTATAAAATTCCAGGCTGTTGGGGTTGAACTAGTGGAATTTCCCAAACTTGGACAAGAAAACTTTTGTGTTCATTTGTGGTGTGTGAATAAATTTTCTTTACTTACATTTGTTATTGTTTTAAATTTTTTCCGTACTTGAACTCCTAAAGTTTCATTTTGTTGTGATCTATTTCCGTTTTTGGTTTACGGGATGAAGGGAGAGTGAAAACACAAAGTTTTGTTTTAAGAAAAAAGAGTCCATGTGGAATTTAAATGAAGAATGCAAAAATGTAGAGCGAGATAATTCCAAAGAGTTTCTGTATTTTTTAGGGATTGTAAGCTCTTCATAGTTTTTATATATCAGGTTTTGCAATCGTCGGGAAAGAGGGGGAGGCAGGGATTTTTAACAGAGTCTTGACTCCCAATCCATAAGTCAATTCTTAGGGTAATATAGCCCGTTACGGTTGATAAATCACTTTATAATCATCCATGATCTTTGGGTCAGCCTTTTGTAGATGGGCAAAATAATGGCTTGTGTGACTCGGGTAAATATCCCACCGCACGTTCAGTTGAGAATTTAATAAGCGTTTTTTATTCTCTTCAAAAGTTTTGGATCCATAGGTGATTTGCATCTTTAACATGTTTAGAACTTGCATATCCATTTTTAAAGCAAGTGTGGAGGAAATCTCGTTCCTATAAAATTCCAAGTTGTTGGGGTCAACTAGTGGAATTTCCCAAACGTGGACAACAAAACTTTTGAGTTCATTTGTGGTGTGTGAATAAATTTTATTTACTTACATTAGTTATTGTTTTAAATTTTTTCCGTACTTGAACTCCAAAATTTTCATTTTGTTGTGATCTATTTGCCTTTTTGGTTTACGGGATGAAGGGAGAGTGAAAACTCAAAGTTTTGGTTTAAGAAAAAAGAGTACATCTAAAATGGAAATGCACAGTGCACAAATGTAGATCGGGATAATTCCGAAGAGTTTCTGTAATTTTTAGGGATTGTAAGCTCTTCTTAGTTTTTATATATCACGTTTTGCAATCGTCGGTAAAAAGGGGGAGACAGGGATTTTTAAATGAGTCTTGACTCCATATCCATAAGTCATTTCCTAGGGTAGTGTAGCCCATTACGCATGATAAATCACTTTACAATCATCCATGATCGTTGGGTCAGCATTTTTTAGATGGGCAAAATAATGGCTAGTTTGACTCAGGTAAATATGCAACCGCACGTTCAGTTGAGAATTTAATGAGCGTTTGTTATTCTCTTCAATAGCTATGGATCCATAGGTGATTTTCATCTTTAGCATGTATAAAACATGCAAATCCATTTTTTATGCATGTGTGGAGGAAATCTCTTTCTTATAAAATTAGAAGCTGTCAGGGTCGAACTAGTGGAATTTCCTAAACTTGGACAACAAAACTTTTGTGTTCATTTATGGTGTGTGAATAAATTTTCTTTACTTACATTTGTTATTGTTTTGAATTTTTTTCCGTACTTGAACTCTAAAATTTTCATTTTGTTGTGATCTTGTAGCCTTTTTGGTTTACGGGATGAAGGGAGAGCGAAAACTCAATGTTTTGATTTATGAAAAAAGTGTACATCTAAAATTAAAATGCACAGTGCACAAATGTAGAGCGAGATAATTCCAAAGAGTTTCTGTAATTTTTAGGGATTGTACGCTCTTCTTAGTTTTTATATATCAGGTTTTGCAATCGTTGGGAAAAAGGGGGAGGCAGGGATTTTTAACTGAGTCTTGACTCCCAATCCATAAGTCATTTATTTGGGTAATATAGCCCGTTATGCATGATAAATAACTTTACAATCATCCATGATCGTTGGGTCAGGTTTTTGTAGATGGGCAAAATAATGGCCTTTTTGACTCGGGTAAATATCTCATCGCACGTTCAGTTGAGAATTTAATGAGCGTTTGTTATTCTCTTCTAAAGATATGGATCCATAGGTGATTTGCATCTTTAACATGTTTAAAACATGCAAATCATTTTTTTTAGCATGTGTGGAGAAAATCTCTTTCTTATAAAATTCCAAGCTGTAAGGGTTGAACTAGTGGAATTTCCAAAACTTTGGCAACAAAACTTTTGTGTTCATTTGTGGTGTGTGAATAAATTTTCTTTACTTACATTTGTTATTGTTTTAAATTTTTTTCCGTACTTGAACTCTAAAATTTTCATTTTGTTGTGATCTATTTGCCTTTTTGGTTTATGGGATGAAGGGAGAGCGAAAACACAAAGGTTTGATTGATGGAAAAAGTGTACATCTAAAATGAAAATGCACAGTGCACAAATGTAGAGCGAGATAATTCCAAAGAGTTTCTGTAATTTTAAGGGATTGTAAGCTCTTCTTAGTTTTTATATATCAGGTTTTGCAATCGTCGGGAAAAAGGGGGACGCAGGGATTTTTAACTGAGTCTTGTCTCCTAATCCTTAAGTCATTTCTTAGGGTAATATAGCCTGTTACGCATGATAAATCACTTTACAATCATCCATGATCGCTGGGTCAGCTTTTTGTAGATGGGCAAAATAATGGCTTGTTTGACTCGGGTAAATATCCCACCGCACCGTCAGTTGTGAATTTAATGAGCGTTTGTTATTCTCTTCAAAAGCTTTGGATCCATAGGTGATTTGCATCTTTAACATGTTTAAAACATGCATATCCATTTTGAAAGTATGTGTGGAGGGAATCTGTTTCCTATAAAATTCCAAGCAGTTGGGGTTGAACTAGTGGAAATTCCCAAACTTGGACAACAAACTTTTGTGTTCATTTGTGGTGTGTGAATAAATTTTCTTTACTTACATTTGTTATTGTTTTAAATTTTTTCCGTACTTGAACTCCAAAATTTTCATTTTGTTGTGATCTATTTGCCTTTTTGGTTTACGGGATGAAGGGAGAGCGAAAACTCAGTTTTGATTGATGAAAAAATTGTACATCTAAAATGAAAATGCACAGTGCACAAATGTAGAGCGAGATAATTCCAAAGAGTTTCTGTAATTTTTAGGGATTGTAAGTTCTTCTTAGTTTTTATATATCAAGTTTTGCAATCGTCGGGAAAAAGGGTGAGGCAGGGATTTTTAACTGAATCTTGACTCCCAATCCATAAGTCAATTATGAGAGTAATATAGCCTGTTACACATGATAAATTACTTTACAATCATCCATGATCGTTGGGTCAACTTTTTGTAGATGGGCAAAATAATGGCTTGTTTGACTCGGGTAAATATCCCACCGCACGTTTAGTTGAGAATTTAATGGGCGTTTGTTATTCTCTTCAAAAGCTATGGATCCATAGGTGATTTGCATCTTTAACCTGTTTAAAACATGCAAATCCATTTTTTAAGCATGTGTGGAGGAAATCTCTTTCTTAAAAATTCCAAGCTGTTAGGGTTGAACTAGTGGAATTTCCCTAACTTGGACAACATAACTTTTGTGTTCATTTGTGGTGTGTGAATAAATTTTCTTTACTTACATTTGTTATTGTTTTAAATTTTTATCCATAGATGAACTCTAAAATTTTCATTTTGTTGTGATCTATTTGCCTTTTTGGTTTATGGGATGAAGGGGGAGCGAAAAACTCAAAGTTTTGTTTGATGAAAAAAGTGTACATCTAAAATGAAAATGCACAGGGCACAAATGTAGAGCGAAAAAATTCCAAAGAGTTTCTGTAATTTTTAGGGATTGTAAGCTCTTTTTAGTTTTTATAGATCAGGTTTTACAATCGTCGGGAAAAAGGGGGAGGTAGGGATTTTTAACTGAGTCTTGACTCCCAATCCATAAGTCTTTTATTTGGGTAATATAGCCCGTTATGCATGATAAGTCACTTTACAATCCTCCATGATCGTTGGGTCAGCTTTTTGTAGATGGGCAAAATAATTGCCTTTTTGACTCGGGTAAATATCCCATCGCACGTTTAGTTGAAAATTTAATGAGCGTTTGTTATTCTCTTCAAAATCCATGGATCCATAGGTGATTTGCATCTTTAACATGTTTAAAACATGCAAATCTTTTTTTTAAGCATGTGTGGCGAAAATCTCTTTCTTATAAAATTCCAAGCTGTTAGGGTTGAACTGGTGGAATTTCCCAAAGTTTGGCATCAAAACTTTTGTGTTCATTTGTGGTGTGTGAATAAGTTTTCCTTACTTACATTTGTTATTGTTTTAAATTTTTTTCCGTACATGAACTCTAAAATTTTCATTTTGTTGTGATCTATTTGCCTTTTTGGTTTACGGGGTGAAGGGAGAGCGAAAACACAAAGTTTTGATTGATGAAAAAAGTGTACATCTAAAAAGAAAATGCACAGTGCACAAATGTAGAGCGAGATAATTCCAAAGAGTTTCTATAATTTTTAGGGATTGTAAGCTCTTCTTAGTTTTTATATATCAGGTTTTGCAATCGTCGAGAAAAAGGGGGAGGCAGGGATTTTTAATTGAGTCTTGACTCCCAATCCTTAAGTCATTTCTTAGGGTAATATAGCCCGTTACGCATGATAAATCACTTTACAATCATCCATGATCGTTTGGTCAGCTTTTTGTAGATGGGCAAAATAACGGCTTTTTTGACTCGGGTAAATATCCCACCGCACGTTCACTTGAGAATTTAATGAGCGTTTGTTATTCTCTTCAAATGCTTTGGATCCATAGGTGATTTACATCTTTAACATGTTTAAAACATGCAAATCTATTTTTTAAGCATGTGTGGAGGAAATCTCTTTCTGATAAAATTCCAAGCTGTTAGGGTTGAACTAGTGGAATTTCCCAAACTTCGACAACAAAACTTTTGTGTTCATTTTTGGTGTGTGAATAAATTTTCTATACTTACATTTGTTATTGTTTTAAATTTTTTTCTGTACATACTCTCTAAAATTTTCATTTTGTTGTGATCTATTTACCTTTTTGGTTTACGGGATGACGGGAGAGCGAAAACTCAAAGTTTTGTTTTAAGAAAAAACCGTACATCTAAAATGGAAATGCATAGTGCACAAATGTAGAGCGAGATAATTCCAAAGAGTTTCTGTAATTTTTAGGGATTGTAAGCTCTTCTTAGTTTTTATATATCAGGTTTTACAATCGTCGAGAAAAAGGGGGAGGCTGGGATTTTTAACTGAGTCTTGACTCCCAATCCATAACTTATTTATTAGGGTAATATAGCCTGTTACGGATGATAAATCACTTTACAATCATCCATGATCATTAGTCAGCTTTTTTTAGATTGGCAAAATAATAGCCTGTTTGATTCAGGTAAATATCCCACCGCACGTTCAGTTGAGAATTTAATGAGCGTTTCTTATTCTCTTCAAAAGCTATGGATCCTTAGGTGATTTGCATCTTTAACAGGTTTAAAACATGCAAATCCATTTTTTAAGCATCTGTGGAGGAAATCTCTTTTTATAAAATTCCAAGCTGTTAGGGTTGAACTAGTGGAATTTCCCAAACTTGGACAACAAAACTTTTGTGTTCATTTTTGGTGTGTGAATAAATTTTTTTTACTATACATTTGTTATTGTTTAAAATTTTTTTCCGTACATACTCTCTAAAATTTTCATTTTGTTGTGATCTATTTGCCTTTTTGGTTTACTGGATGAAGGGAGAGCGAAAAACTCAAAATTTTGATTTATGAAAAAAGTGTGCATCAAAAATCAAAATGCACAGTGCACAAATGTAGAGCGAGATAATTCCAAAGAGTTTCTCTAATTTTTAGGGATTCTAAGCTGTTCTTAGTTTTTATATATCAGGTTTTGTAATCGTCGGGAAAAAGGGGGAGGCAAGGATTTTTAACTGAGTCTTCACTCCCAATGCATAAGTCATTTATTAGGGTAATATAGCCCGTTACGCATGATAAATCACTTTACAATCATCCATGATCGTTGGGTCAGCTTTTGGTAGAGGGGCAAAATAATGGCTTGTTTGACTCGGGTAAATATCCCACCGAACGTTCAGTTGAGAATTTAATGAGCGTTTGTTATTCTCCTCAAAAGCTATGGATCCATAGGTGATTTTTATCTTTAACATGTTTGAAACATGCAAATCCATATTTTAAGCGTGTGTGGAGGAAATCTCTTCCTTATAAAATTCCAAGCTGTTAGGGTTTAACTAGTGGAATTTCCCAAGCTTTGACAACAAAACTTTTGTGTTCATTTGTGGTGTGTGAATAAATTTTCTTTACTTACATTTGTTATTGTTTTGAATTTTTTTCTGTACAAGAACTCTAAAATTTTCATTTTGTTGTGATCTTGTAGCCTTTTTTGTTTACAGGATGAAGGGAGAGTGAAAACACAATGTTTTGATTTATGAAAAAAGTGTACATCTAAAATGAAAAGGCACAGTGCACAAATGTAGAGCGAGATAATTCCAAAGAGTTTCTGTAATTTTTAGGGAATATAAGCTCTTCTTAGTTTTTATATATCGGGTTTTGCAATCGTCGGGAAAAAGGGGGAGGCAGGGATTTTTAACTGAGTCTTGACTCCCAATCCATACGTCAATTCTTAGGGTAATATAGGCCGTTATGCATGATAAATCAATTTACAATCATCCATGACCGTTGGGTCAGCTTTTTGTAGATGGGCAAAATAATGGCTTGTTTGACTCGGGTAAATATCCCACCGCACGTTCACTTGAGATTTTAATGAGCGTTTGTTATTCTCTTCAAAAGCTTTGGATCCATAGGTGATTTGCATCTTTAACATGTTTAAGACATGCATATCCATTTTTAAAGCATGTGTGGAGGACATCTCTTCCCTATAAAATTCCAAGCTGTTGGGGTTCAACTAGTGGAATTTCCCAAACTTGGACAACAAAACTTGTGTGTTCATTTGTGGTGTGTGAATAAAATTTCTTTACTTACATTTGTTATTGTTTTAAATTTTTTCCGTACTTGAACTCCAACATTTTCATTTTGTTGTGATCTATTTGCCTTTTTGGTTGACGGGATCACGGGAGAACGAAAACTCAAAGTTTTGTTTTAAGAAAGAGTACATGTAGAATGGAAATGCACAATGCAGAAATGTAGAGCGAGCTAATTCCAAAGAGTTTCTTAAATTTTTAGGGATTGTAAGATCTTCTTAGTTTTTATATATCAGGTTTTGCAATCGTCGGGAAAGGGTGGTATGCAGGGATTTTTAACTGAGTCTTGACTCCCAATCCTTAAGTCATTTAATAGGGTAATATAGCCCGTTACGCATGAGAAATCACTTTAGAATCATCCATGATCGTTGGGTCAGCTTTTTGTAGATGGGCAAAATAATGGCTTGTTTGACTCGGGTAAATATCCCACCGCACATTCACTTGAGAATTTAATGAGCGTTTGTTATTCTCTTCAAAAGCTTTGGATCCATAGGTGATTTGCATATGTAACATGTTTAAAACATGCAAATCCTTTTTTTATGCATGTGTGCAGGAAATCTCTTTCTTATAAAATTCCAAGTTGTTACGGTTGAACTAGTGGAATTTCCAAAACTTGGATAACAAAACTTTTGTGTTCATTTGTGGTGTGTGAATAAATTTTCCTTACTTACATTTGTTATTGTTTTAAATTTTTTCCGTCCTTGAACTCCAAAATTTTCATTTTGTTGTAATCTATTTGCCTTTTTGGTTTACGGGATGAAGGGAGATCGAAAACTCAAAGTTTTGTTTTAAGAAAAAAGAGTACATGTAGAATGGAAATGCACAATGCAAAAATTAAGAGAGAGATAATTCCAAAGATTTTCTTTAATTTTTAGGGTTTGTAAGCTCTTCTTAGTTTTTATATACCAGGTTTTGCAATCATCGGGAAAAAGGGGGAGGCAGGGATTTTTAACTGAGTTTTGACTCCCAATCCATAAGTCATTTCTTAGGGTAATATAGCCCGTTACCCATGATAAATCACTTTACAATCATCCATGACCGTTGGGTCAACTTTTTGTAGATGGGCAAAATAATGGCTTGTTTGACTCGGGTAAATTTCCCACCGCACGTTCACTTGAGAATATAATGAGCATTTGTTATTATCTTCAAAAGCTATGGATCCATAGGTGATTTGCATCTTTAACATGTTTAAAACATGTAAATCCATTTTTTAAGCATGTGTGGAGGAAATCTCTTTCTTGTAAAATTCCAAGTTGTTAGGGTTGAACTAGTGGAATTTCCCAAACTTGGACAACAAAACTTCTATTTTCATTTGTGGTGTGTCAATAAATTTTCTTTACTTACATTTGTTATTGTTTTAATTTTTTTTCCGTACATGAACTCTAAAATTTTCATTTTGTTCATCTATTTGCCTTTTTGGTTTACGGGATGAAGGGAGAGCGAAAATTCAATGTTTTGTTTCTTGAAAAAAGTGTACCTCTTAAATGGAAATGCACAGTGCACAAATGTAGAGCGACATAATTCCAAAGAGTTTCAGTAATTTTTAGGGATTGTAAAATCATCTTAGTTTTTATATATCAGGTTTTGCAATCGTCGGGAAAAAGTGGCAGGTAGGGATTTTTAACTGAGACTTGACACCCAATCCATAAGTCATTTATTACGGTAATATAGCCTGTTAAGCATGATAAATCACTTTACAATCATCCATGATCGTTGGGTCAGCTTTTTGTAGATGGGCAAAATAATGGCTTGTTTGACTCGGGTAAATATCCCACCGCACGTTCACTTGAGAATTTAATGAGCGTTTGTTATTCACTTCAAAAGCTTTGGATCCATAAGTGATTTGCATCTTTAACATGTTTAAAACATGAAAATCCATTTTTTAAGCATGTGTGGAGGAAATCTCTTTCTTATAAAATTCCAAGTTGTTGGCGTTCAACTAGGGGAATTTCCCAAACTTGGACAACAAAACTTTTATGTTCATTTGTGGCGTGTCAATAAATTTTCTTTACTTACATTTGTTATTGTTTTAAATTTTTCCCGTACTTGAACTCCAAAATTTTCATTTTGTTGTGATCTATCTGCCTTTTTGGTTTACGGGATGAAGGGAGAGCGAAAACTCAAAGTTTTATTTTAAGAAAAAAGAATACATGTAGAATGGAAATGCACAATGCACAAATGTAGAGAGAGATAATTCCAAAGATTTTCTGTAATTTTTAGGGATTGTAAGCTAATATTAGTTTCTATATATCAGATTTTGCAATCGTCGGGAAAAACGGGGAGCCAGGGATTTTTAACTGAGTCTTGACTCCCATTCCATAAGTCATTTATTAGGGTAATATAGCCCGTTACGCATGATAAATCACTTTACAATCATCGATTATCATTGGGTCAACTTTTTGTTGATGGGCAAAATAAAGGCTTGTTTGACTCGAGTAAATATCCCACCGCACGTTCACTTGAGAATCTAATGAGCGTTTGTTATTCTCTTCAAAAGCTATGGATCCATAGGTGATTTACATCTTTAACATGTTTAAAACATGCAAATCCATTTTTAAAGCATGTGTGGAGGAAATCTCTTTCTTATAAAATTCCAACCTGTTAGGGTTGAACTAGTGGAATTTCCCAAACTTGGATAACAAAACTTTTGAGTTAATTTGTGGTGTGTGAATAAATTTTCTTTACTTAAATTTGTTATTGTTTTAAATTTTTTCCGTACTTGAACTCCAAAATTTTCATTTTGTTGTGATCCATTTGCCTTTTTGGTTTACGGGTTGATGGTAGAGCGAAAACTCAAAGTTTTGATTTATGAAAAAAGTCTATATCTAAAATGGAAATGCGTAGTGCACAAATGTAGAGCGAGATAATTCCAAAGAGTTTCTGTAATTTTTAGGGATTGTGACCTCTTCTTAGTTTTTATATATCAGGTTTTGCAATCATCGGGAAAAAAGGGGAGGCAGGGATTTTTAACTGAGTGTTACTCCCAATCCATAAGTTATTTATTAGGGTAATATAGCCCGTTACACATGATAAATCACTTTACAATCATCCATGATCGTTGGGTCAGCTTTTTGTAGATGGGCAAAATAATGGCTTGTTTGACTCGGGTAAATATCCCATCGCACGTTCACTTGAGAATATAATTAGCGCTTATTATTCTCTTCAAAAGCTATGGATCCATAGGTGATTTGCATCTTTAACATGTTTAAATCATGCAAATCCATTTTGTAAGCATGTGTGGAGGAAATCTCTTTCTTATAAAATTCCAAGCTGTTAGGGTTGAACTAGTGGAATTTCCCAAACATGGAAAACAAAACTTTTGTTTTCATTTGTGGTGTGTGAAAAAATTTTCTTTACTTACATTTGTTATTGTTTTAAATTTTTTCCGTACTTGAATTCCAAAACTTTCGTTTTGTTGTGATCTTTCTGCCTTTTTTGTTTACAGGATGAAGGGAGAGCGAAAACTCAAAGTTTTGTTTTAAGAATAAAAAGTACATGTGGAATCGAAATGCACAATGCACAAATGTAGAGAGAGATAATTCCCAAGATTTTCTGTAATATTTTGGGATTGTAAGCTCTTCTTTGTTTTTATATACCTGGTTTTGCAATCGGCGGGAAAAACGGGGAGGGAGGGATTTTTAACTGAGTCTTGTCTCCCAATCCATAAGTCCTTTATTAGGGTAATAAAGCCCGTTACGCATGATAAATAACTTCACAATCATCCATGATTGTTGGGTCAGCTTTTTGTAGATAGGCAAAATAATGGCTTGTTTGACTCGGGTAAATATCCCACCGCACGTTCACTTGAGAATTTAATGAGCGTTTTTTATTCTCTTCAAAAGCTTTGGATCCATAGGTGATTTGCATCTTTAACATGTTTAAAACATGCAAATCCATTTTTTAAGCATGTGTGGAGGTAATCTCTTTCTTATAAAATTCCAACCTGTTGGTGTTGAACTAGTGGAATTTCCCAAACTTGGACAACAAAACTTTTGTGTTCATTTGTTGTGTGTGAATAAATTTTCTTTACTTACATTTGTTATTGTTTTAAATTTTTTCCGTACTTGAACTAGAAAATTTTCATTTTGTTGTGATCTATTTGCCTTTTTTGTTTGCGGGATGAAGGGTGAGCGAAAACTCAAAGTTTTGATTTATGAAAAAAGTGTACATCTAAAATGGAAATGCGCAGTGCACAAATGTAGAGAGAGATAATTCCAAAGAGTTTCTGTAATTTTTAGGGATTGTAAGCTCTTCTTAGTTTTTATACATCAGCTTTTTCTATCGTCGGGAAAAAAGGGGAGGCAGGGATTTTTAACTGAGTCTCTACTCCCAATCCATAAGTCAATTATTAGGGTAATATAGCCCGTTACACATGATAAATCACTTTACAATCATCCATGATCGTTGGGTAATCTTTTTGTAGATGGGCAAAATAATGGCTTGTTTGACTCGGGTACATATCCCACTGCACGTTCACTTGAGAATTTAATGAGCGTTTGTTATTCCCTTCAAAAGCTTTGGATCCATAGGTTATTTGCATCTTTAACATGTTTAAAACATGCAAATCCATTTTTTAAGCATGTGTGGAGGAAATCTCTTTCTTATAAAATTCCAAGCTGTTAGGGTTGAACTAGTGGAATTTCCCAAACTCTGACAACAAAACTTTTGTGTTAATTTGTGGTGTGTGAATAAAATTTCTTTACTTAGATTTGTTATTGTTTTAAATTTTTTTCGTACATGAACTCTAAAATTTTCATTTTGTTGTAATCTATTTGCCTTTTTCGTTTGCAGGATGAAGGGAGAGCGAAAACTCAAAGTTTTGATTTATGAAAAAAGTACATCTAAAATGAAAATGCACTGTGCACAAATGTTGAGCAAGATAATTCCAAAGAGTTTCTATAATTTTTAGGGATTGTAAGCTCTTCATAGTTCTTATATATCAGGTTTTGCAATCGTCGGGAAAAAAGGGGACACAGGGATTGTTAACTGAGTCTTGACTCCCAAGCCATAAGTTATTTCTTAGGGTAATATAGCCCGTTACGCATGATAAATCACTTTACAATCATCCATGATCGTTGGATCAGCTTTTTGTGGATGGGCAAAATAATGGCTTGTTTGACTCGGGTAAATATCCCACCGAACGTTCAGTTGAGAATTTAATGAGCGTTTGTTATTCTCTTCAAAAGCTATGGATCCATAGGTGATTTGCGTCTTTAACATGTTTAAAACATGCATATCCATTTTTAAAGCATGTGTGGAGGAAATCTCTTTCCTATAAAATTCCAAGATGTTGGGGTTCAACTAGTGGAATTTCCCAAACTTGGACAACAAAATTTGTGTGTTCATTTGTGGTGTGGGAATAAATTTTCTTTACTTACATTTGTTATTGTTTTAAATTTTTTCCATACTTGAACTCCAAAATTTTCATTTTTTTGTGATCTATTTGCCTTTTTGGTTTACGGGATCAAAGGAGAGCGAAAACTCAAAGTTTTGTTTTAAGAAAGAGTACATGTAGAATGGAAATGCACAATGCACAAATGTAGAGCGAGATAATTTCAAAGAGTTTTTAAAATTTTTAGGGATAGTAAGATCTTCTGGTTTGGCAATCGTCGGGAAAGAGGGGTACACAGGGATTTTTAATTGAGTCTTGACTCCCAATCCTTAAGTCATTTAAAAGGGTAATATAGCCCGTTACGCATGAGAAATCACTTTAGAATCATCCATGATCGTTGGGTCAGCTTTTTGTAGATTGGCAAAATAATGGTTTGTTTGACTCGGGTAAATATCCCACCGCACGTTCACTTGAGAATTTAATGAGCATTTGTTATTCTCTTCAAAAGCTTTGAATCCATAGGTGATTTGCATATGTAACATGTTTAAAACATGCAAATCCTTTTTTTTTGCATGTGTGGAGGAAATCTCTTTCTTATAAATTCCAAGCTGTTAGGGTTGAACTAGTGGAATTTCCCAAACTTGGACAACAAAACTTTTTTGTTCATTTGTGGTGTGTGAATAAATTTTCTTTACTTACATTTTTTATTGTTTAAATTTTTTTTCCATACATGAACTCTAAAATTTTCATTTTGTTGTGATCTATTTGCCTTTTTGGTTTACGGGATGAAGGGAGATCAAAAAGTCAAAGTTTTGATTTATGAAAAAGTATACATCTAAAACTAAAATGCACAGTGCACAAATGTAAATCGAGATTACTCCAAAGAGTTTCCGTAATTTTTAGGGATTGTAAGCTCTTATTAGTTTTTATATATCAGGTTTGCAATCGTCGGGAAAAAGGGGGAGGTAGGGATTTTTAACTGAGACTTGACTCCCAATCCATAATTCATTTCTTAGGGTAATATAGCCCATTACACATGATAAATCACTTTACAATCATCCATGATCGTTGGGTCAGCTTTTTGTAGATGGGAAAAATAATGGCTTGTTTGACTTGGGTAAATATCCCACCGTACGTTCACTTGAGAATTTAATGAGCGTTTGTTATTCTCTTCAAAAGCTATGGATCCATAGGTGATTTGCGTCTTTAACATGTTTAAAACATGCAAATCCATTTTTTAGGCCAGTGTGGAGGAAATCTCTTTCTTATAAAATTCCAAGCTGTTAGGGTTGAACTAGTGGAATTTCCCAAACTTGGACAACAAAACTTTTGTGTTCATTTGTGGTGTATTGTTTTAAATTTTTTCTGTACTTGAACTCCAAAATTTTCATTTTGTTGTGATCTATTTGCCTTTTTGGTTTACGGGATGATGGCAGAGTGAAACCTCAAAGTTTTGATTTATGAAAAAAGTGTATATTTAAAATGGAAATTCGTAGTGCAAAAATGTAGAGCGAGATAATTCCAAAGAGTTTCTGTAATTTTTAGGGATTGTGTGCTCTTCTTAGTTTTTATATATCAGGTTTTACAATTGTCGGGAAAAAGGGGAAGGCAGGGATTTTTAACTGAGTCTTGTCTCCCAATCCATAAGTCATTTATTAGGGTAATATACCCCGTTACACATGATAAATCACTTTACAATCATCCATGATCGTTGGGTCAGCTTTTTGTAGATGGGCAAAATAATGGCTTGTTTGACTCGAGTAAATATCCCACCGCACGTTCACTTGAGAATCTAATGAGCGTTTGTTATTCTCTTCAAAAGCTATGGATCCGTAGGTGATTTGTATCTTTAACATGTTTAAAACATGCAAATACATTTTTTAGGCATGTGTGGAGGAAATCTCTTTCTTATACAATTCCAAGCTGTTAGGGTTGAACTATTGGAATTTCCCAAACTTGGACAACATAACTTTTGTTTTCATTTGTGGTGTGTCATTAAATTTTCTTTACTTACATTTGTTATTGTTTTAAATTTTTTTCCTACATGAACTCTAAAATTTTCATTTTTTTGTGATCTATTTGCCTTTTTGGTTTACGGGATGAAGGGAGAGCAAAAACTCAATGTTTTGCTTTTAGAAAAAAGAGTACATGTAGAATGGAAAATTCACAATGTACAAATGTAGAGCGAGATAATTCCAAAGAGTTTCTGTAATTTTAGAGATTGTAAGATCTTCTTTGTTTTTATATATCAGGTTTTGCAATAGTCGGGAAAAAAAGGGGAGGCAGGGATTTTTAACTGAGTCTTGACTCCCAATCCATAAGTCAATTCTTAGGGTAATATTGCCTGTTACGCATGATAAATCACTTTACAATCATCCATGATCATTGGGTCAGCTTTTTGTAGATGGGCAAAATAATGGCTTGTTTGACTCGGGTAAATATCCCACCGCACGTTAACATGAGAATTTAATGAGCGTTTGTTATTCTCTTCAAAAGCTATGGATCCATAGGTGATTTGCATCTTTAACATGTTTAAAAGATGCAAATCCATTTTTAAGCATGTGTGGAGGAAATCTCTTTCTTATAAAATTCCAAGCTGTTAGGGTTGAACTAGTGGAATTTCCCAAACTTGGGCAACAAACTTTTATTTTCATATGTGGTGTGTGAATAAATTTTCTTTACTTACATTTGTTATTGTTTTAAATTTTTTTTCGTACATGAACTCTAAAATTTTCATTTTGTTGTGATCTATTTGCCTTTTTGGTTTACGAGATGAAGGGAAAGCGAAAATTCAATGTTTTGTTTTTAGAAAAAAGTGTACCTCGAAAATGGAAATGCACAGTGCACAAATGTAGAGCGAGATAATTCCAAAGAGTTTCTGTAATTTTTAGGGATTCTAAAATCTTCTTAGTTTTTATATATCAGGTTTGTCAATCGTCGGGAAAAAGGGGGAGGCAAGGATTTTTAACTAAGTCTTGACTCCCAATCCATAAGTCATTTATTAGGGTAATATAGCCCGTTACGCATGATAAATCACTTTACAATCATCCATGATCGTTGGGTCAGCTTTTTGTAGATGGGCAAAATAATGGCTTATTTGACTCGGGTAAATATCCCACCGCACGTTCACTTGAGAATTTAATGAGCGTTTTTTATTCTCTTCAAAAGCTTTGGATCCATGGGTGATTTGCATCTTTAACATGTTGAAAACATGCAAATCCATTTTTTAAGCATGTGTGGAGGTAATCTCTTTCTTATAAAATTCCAACCTGTAAGGGTTGAACTAGTGGAATTTCCCAAACTTGGACAACAAAACTTTTGGGTTCATTTGTGGTGTGTGAATAAATTTTCTTTACTTACATTTGTTACTGTTTTAAATTTTTTCCGTACTTGAACTACAAAATTTTCATTTTGTTGTGATCTATTTGCCTTTTTGGTTTGCGGGATGAAGGGAGAGCGAAAAATCAAAGTTTTGAATTATGAAAAAAGTGTACATCTAAAATGGAAATGCGCAGTGCACAAATGTAGAGCGAGATAATTCCAAAGAGTTTCTATAATTTTTTGGGATTGTAAGCTCTTCTTAGTTTTTATATATCAGGTTTTTCTATCGTCTGGAAAAAGAGGAATGCAGGGATTTTTAACTGAGTTTTCACACCCAATCCATAAGTCATTTCTTAGGGTAATATAGCCCGTTACGCATGATAAATTACTTTACAATCATCCATGATCGTTGGGTCAGCTTTCTGTAGATGGGAAAAATAATGGCTTGTTTGACTCGGGTTAATATCCCACCGCACGTTCACTTGAGAATTTAATGAGCGTTTGTTATTCACTTCAAAAGCTTTGGATCCATAAGTGATTTGCATCTTTAACATGTTTAAAACATGAAAATCCATTTTTTAAGCATGTGTGGAGGAAATCTCTTTCTTATAAAATTCCAAGCTGTTGGGGTTCAACTAGGGGAATTTCCCAACTTGGATAACCAAACTTTTATGTTCATTTGTGGTGTGTGAATAAATTTTCTGTTCTTACATTTGTTATTGTTTTAAATTTTTTCCGTACTTGAACTCCAAAATTTTCATTTTGTTGTGAACTATCTGCCTTTTTGGTTTACAGGATGATGGGATAGCGAAAACTCAAAGTTTTGATTTATGAAAAAAGTGTACATCTAAAATGAAAATGCACAGTGCACAATTGTAGAGCGAGATAATTCCAAAGAGTTTCTGTAATTTTTAGGGATTGTAAGCTCTTCTTCGTTTTTATATATCAGGTTTTGCATTCGTCGAGAAAGAGGGGGAGGCAGGGATTTTTAACTAAGTCTTGACTCCCAATCCATAAGTTATTTATTAGGGTAATATAGCCGGTTACACATGATAAATCACTTTACAATCATCCTGGATCGTTCGGTCAACTTTTTGTAGATGGGCAAAATAATGGCTTGTTTGACTCAGGTAAATATCCCATCGCACGTTCACTTGTGAATATAATTAGCGCTTGTTATTCTCTTCAAAAGCTATGGATCCGTAGGTGATTTGCATCTTTAACATGTTTAAAACATGCAAATCGTTTTTTTAAGCATGTGTGGAGAAAATCTGTTTCTTATTAAATTCCAAGCTGTTAGGGTTGAACTAGTGGAATTTCCCAAACTTGGACAACAAAACTTTTGTTTTCATTTGTGGTGTGTGAATAAATTTTCTTTACTTACATTTGTTATTGTTTTAATTTTTTTTCCGTACATGAACTCTAAAATTTTCATTTTGTTGTGATCTATTTACGTTTTGGTTTACGGGATGAAGGGAGAGCAAAAACTCAATGTTTTTTTTTAAGAAAAAAGAGTACATGTAGAATGGAAATGCATAATGCACAAATGTAGAGCGAGATAATTCCGAAGAGTTTATGTAATTTTTAGGAATTGTAAGCTCTTCTTTATTTTTATATATCAGGTTTTGCAATCGTCGGGAAAAAGGGGGAGGCCGGGATTTTTAACTGAGTCTTGACTCCCAATGTATATGTCATTTCTCAGGGTAATATAGCCCGTTACGGATGATAAATCACTTTACAATCATCCATGATCGTTGGGTTAGCTTTTGTAGATGGGCAAAATAATGGCTTGTTTGACTCGGGTAAATATCCCACCGCACGTTCAGTTGAGAATTTAATGAGCGTTTGTTATTCTCTTCAAAAGCTTTGGATCCATAGGTGATTTACATCTTTAACATGTTTAAAACATGCATATCAATTTTTAAGCATGTGTGGAGGAAATCTCATTCCTATAAAATTCCAAGCTGTTGGGGTTCAACTAGTGGAATTTCCCAAACTTGGACAACAAAACTTTTGTGTTAATTTGTGGTGTGTGAAAAAATTTTCTTTACTTACATTTGTTATTGTTTTAATTTTTTTCCGTACTTGAACTCCAAACTTTTCATTTTGTTGTGATCTATTTGCCTTTTTGGTTTACGGGATGAAGGGAGAGCGAAAACTCAAAGTTTTATTTTAAGAAAAAAGAGTACATGTAGAATGGAAATGGACAATGCACAAATGTATAAGGAGATAATTCCAAAGAGTTTCTGTAATTTTTAGGGATTGCAAGCTCTTCTTAGTTTTTATATATCAGGTTTTGCAATCGTCGGGATATAGGGGGAGGCAGGGATTTTCAACTGAGTCTTGACTCCCAATCCATTAGTCATTTATTAGGGTAATATAGCCCATTACGCATGATAAATCACTTTACAATCGACCATGATCGTTGGGTCAGCTTTTTGTAGATGGGCAATATAATGGCTTGTTGGACTCGTGTAAATATCCCACTGCACGTTCACTTGAGAATTTAATGAGCGTTTGTTATTCTCTTCAAAAGCTATGTATCCATAGGTGATTTGCATCTTTAACATGTTTCTAACATGCAAATCCATTTTTTTAGCATGTGTGGAGGAAATCTCTTTCTTATAAAATTCCAAGCTCTTAGGGTTGAACTAGTGGAATTTCCCAAACTTGGAGAACAAAATTTTGTGTTCATTTGTGGTGTGTGAAGAAATTTTCCTTACTTACATTTGTTATTGTTTTAAATTTTTTGCCGTACATGAACTCTAAAATTTTTATTTTGTTGTGATCTATTTACCGTTTTGGTTTACAGGATGAAGGGAGAGCGAAAACTCAAAATTTTGATTTATGAAAAAAGGGTACATCTAAAATGAAAATGCACAGTGCACAAATGTAGAGCGAGATAATTCCAAAAAGTTTCTGTAATTTTTAGGGATTGTAAGCTCTTCTTCATTTTTATATATCAGGTTTTGCAATCGTCGGGAAAGAGGGGGAGGCATGGATTTTTAACTGAGTCTTGACTCCCAATCCATAAGTTATTTATTAGGGTAATATAGCCCGTTACACATGATAAATCACTTTACAATCATCCATGATCTTTGGGTCTGTTTTTTTTTATGGGCAAAATAATGGCTTGTTTGACTCGGGTAAATATCCCATTTCACGTTCACTTGAGAATTTAATGAGCGTTTGTTATTCTCTTCAAAAGCTTTGGATCCATGGGAGATTTGCATCTTCAATATGTTTAAAACATGCATTTGCATTTTTAAAGCATGTGCGGAGGAAATCTCTTTCTTTGAAAATTCCAAAATGTTGGGGTTGAACTAATGGAATTTCAAAAACTTGGACAACAAAACTTTTGTGTTCATTTGTGGTGTGTGAATCAATTTTCTTTACTTACGCTTGTTATTGTTTTAAATTTTTTCCGTACTTGAACTCCAAAATTTTCATTTTGTTCTGATCTATTTGCCTTTTTGGTTTACGGGATGTAGGGAGAGTGAAAACTCAAAGTTTTTTTTTAAGAAAAAAGAGTACATGTAGAATAGAAATGCACAATGCACAAATATAGAGAGAGAGAATTCCAAAGAGTTTCTTTAATTTTTAGGAATTGTAAGCTCTTCTTAGTTTTTATATATCAGGTTTTGCAATTGTCGGGAAAAACGGGGAGGCAGGGATTTCGAACTAAGTCTTGACTCCCAATCCATAAGTTATTTATTAGGGTAATATTGCCCGTTACGCATGTTAAATCACTTTACAATCATCCATCATCGTTGGGTCAGCTTTATGTGGATGGGCAAAATAATGGCTTGTTTGACTCGGGTAAATATCCCACCGCACGTTCACTTGAGAATTTAATGAGTGTTTGTTATTCTCTTCAAAGGCTTTGGATCCATAGGTGATTTGCATCTTTAACATGTTTAAAATATGCATATCCATTTTTAATGCATGTGTGGACGAAATCTCTTTCCTATAAAATTCCAAGCTATTGGGGTTGAACTAGTGGAATTTCCCAAACTTGGACAACAAAACTTTTGTGTTCATTTGTGGTGTGTGAATAAATTTTCTTTACTTTCATTTGTTATTGTTTTAAATTTTTTCCGCACTTGAACTCCGAAATTTTAATGTTGTTGTGATCTATTTGCCTTTTTGGTTTACGGAATGAAGGGAGAGTGAAAACTCAAAGTTTTGTTTTAAGAAAAAAGAGTACATATAGAATGGAAATGCACAATGCACAAATATAGATAGAGATAATTCCAAAGATTTTTTGTAATTTTTAGGGATTGTAAAATCTTCTTAGTTTTTATATATTAGGTTTTGCAAACGTCGTGAAAAACGGGGAGGCAGGGATTCTTATCTGAGTCTTGACTCGCAATCCATAAGTCATTTATTAGGGTAATATAGCCTGTTACGCATGATAAATCACTTTACAATCATCCATGATCGTTGGGTCAGCTTTTTGTAGATGGGCAAAATAATGGCTTGTTTGACTCGGGTAAATATCCCACAGCACGTTCACTTGAGAATTTAATGAGCGTTTGTTATTCACTTCAAAAGCTTTGGATCCATAAGTGATTTCCATCTTTAACATGTTTAAAACATGCAAATCAATTTTTTAAGCATGTGTGGAGGAAATCTCTTTCTTATAAAATTCCAAATAGTTGGGGTTGAACTAGGGGAATTTCCCAAACTTGGACAACAAAACTTTTGTGTTCATTTGTGGTGTGCGAATAAATTTTCTTTACTTACATTTGTTATTTTTTTAAATTTTTTACGTACTTGAGCTCTAAAATTTTTATTTTGTTGTGATCTATTTGGCTTTTTGGTTTATGGGATGAAGGGAGAGCGAAAACTCAAAGTTTTGATTTATGAAAAAAGTGTACATCTAAAATGGAAATGCAAAGTGCACAAATGTAGAGCGAGATAATTCCAAAGAGTTTCTGTAATTTTTAGGGTCTATAAGCTCTTCTTAGATTTTATATATCAGGTTTTCCAATCGTCGGGAAAAAGGGGGAGGCAGGGATTTTTAACTGAGTCTCTACTCCCAATCCGTAAGAGATTTATTAGGGTAATATAGCCCGTTACACATGATAAATCACTTTACAATCACCCATGATCGTTGGGTCAGCTTTTTGTAGATGGGCAAAATAATGGCTTGTTTGACTCGGGTAAATATCCCATCGCACGTTCACTTGAGAATTTAAAGAGCGTTTGTTATTCTCTTCAAAAGCTTTGGATCCATGGGTAATTTGTATCATTAACATGTTTAAAACATGCAAATCCATTTTTTAAGCATGTGTGGAGGAAATCTCTTTCTTATAAAATTCCAAGCTGTTAGGGTTCAACTAGTGGAATTTCCAAAACTTGGACAACAAAACTTTTTTGTTCATTTGTGGTGTGTGAATAAATTTTCCTTACTTACATTTGTTATTGTTTTAAATTTTTTTCCGTTCATGAACTCTAAAATTTTCATTTTGTTGTGATCTATTTGCCTTTTTGGTTTACGGGTTGAAGGGAGAGCGAAAACTCAAAGTTTTGATTTATGAAAAAAGTGTACATCTAAAATGAAAATGCAAAGTGCACAAATGTAGACCGAGATAATTCCAAAGAGTTTCTGTAATTTTTAGGGATTTTAAGCTCTTCTTAGTTTTTATATATCAGGTTTTGCAATTGTCGGGAAAAAGGGGGATGCAGGGATTTTTAACTGAGTCTTGACTCCCAATCCATAAGTCATTTCTTAGGGTAATATAGCCCGTCACGCATGATAAATCACTTTACAATCATCCATGATCGTTGGGTCAGATTTTTTTAGATGGGCAAAATAATGGCTTGTTTGACTCTGGTAAATATCCCACCGCACGTTCACTTGAGAATCTAATGAGCGTTTGTTATTCTCTTCAAAAGCTATGGATCCGTAGGTGATTTGTATCTTTAACATGTTTAAAACATGCAAATACATTTTTTAGGCATGTGTGGAGGAAATCTCTTTCTTATACAATTCCAAGCTGTTAGGGTTGAACTATTGGAATTTCCCAAACTTGGACGACAAAACTTTTGTGTTTATTTGTGGTGTGTGAATAAATTTTCTTTACTTACACTTGTTATTGTTTAAAATTTTTCCGTACATGAACTCCAAAAGTTTCATTTTGTTGTGATCTATTTGCCATTTTGGTTTACGGGATGAAGGGAGAGTCAAAACTCAAAGTTATTTTTTAAGAAAAAAGAGTACATGTAGAATGGAAATGCACAATGCACAAATATAGAGAAAGATAATTCCAAAGAGTTTCAGTAATTTTTAGGGATTGTAAGATCTTCTTAGTTTTTATATATCAAGTTTAGCAATCGTGGGGAAAAACGGGGAGGCAGGGATTTTTAACTGAGTCTTGACTCCCAATCCATAAGTCATTTATTAGGATAATATAGCCCGTCACGCATGTTAAATCACTTTACAATCATCCATGATCGTTGGGTCAGCTTTTTGTAGATGGGCAAAATAATGGCTTATTTCACTCGGGTAAATATCCCACTGCACGTTTAGTTGAGAATTTAATGAGCGTTTGTTATTCTCTTCAAAAGCTATGGATCCATAGGTGATTTGCATCTTTAACTTGTTTAAAACATGCAAATCCATTATGTAAGCATGCGTGGAGGTAATCTCTTTCTTATAAAATTCCCAGCTTTTAGTGTTGAACTAGTGGAATTTCCCAAACTTGGAGAACAAAACTTTTGTGTTCATTTGTGGTGTGTGAATAAATTTTTTTTACTTACATTTGTTATTGTTTTAAATTTTTTCCGTACATGAACTCTAAAATTTTTATTTTGTTGTGATCTATTTGCCTTTTTGGTTTACGGGATAAGGGAGAGCGAAAACTCAAAGTTTGGTTTGAAGAAAAAAGAGTACATGTAGAATGGAAATGCACAATGCACAAACGTAGAGAGTGATAATTCCAAAGAGTTTCTGTAATTTTTAGGGATTGTAAGCTCTTCTTAGTTTTTATATATCAGGTTTTGCAATCATCGGGAAAAATGGGGACGCATGGATTTTTAACTGAGTCTTAACTCCCAATCCATAAGTCATTTCTTATGGTAATATAGCCCGTTACGCATGATAAATCACTTTACAATCATCCATGATCGTTCGGTCAACTTTTTGTAGATGGGCAAAATAATGGCTTGTGTGACGCTGGTAAATATCCCACCGCACGTTCAGTTGAGAATTTAATGAGCGTTTGTAATTCTCTTCAAAAGCGTTGGATCCGTAGGTGATTTGCATCTTTAACATGTTTAAAACATGCATATCCATTTTTAAAGCTTGTGTGGAGGACATCTCTTTCCTATGAAATTCCAAGTTGTTGGGGTTGCAGTAGTGGAATTTCCCAAACTTGGACAACAAAACTTTTGTGTTCATTTGTGGTGTATGAAAAAATTTTCTTTACTTACACTTGTTAGTGTTTTAAATTTTTTTCGTACTTGAACTCCGAAATTTTCATTTTGTTGTGATCTATTTGCCTTTTTCGTTTACGGGATGAAGGGAGAGCGAAAAGTCAAAGTCTTGTTTTAAGAAAAAAGAGTACAGGTAGAATGGAAATGCACAATGCACAAATGTAGAGAGAGATAATTCCAAAGAGTTTCTGTAATTTTTGGGGATTGTAAGCTCTACTTAGTTTTTATATATCTGGTTTTGTAATCGTCGGGAAAAGCGGGGAGGCAGGGATTTTTAACAGAGTCTTGACTTTGAATCCATAAGTCATTTCTTTGGGTAATATAGCCCGTTATGCATGATAAATCACTTTACAATCATCCATGATCGTTGGGTCAGCTTTTTGTAGATGGGCAAAATAATGGCTTGTTTGACTCTGGTATTTCCCACCGCACATTCACTTGAGAATTTACTGAGCGTTTGTTATTCTCTTCAAAAGCTATGGATCCATGGGTGATTTGCATCTTTATATTGTTTAAAACATGCAAATTCATTTTTTAACCATGTGTGGAGGAAATCTAGTTCTTATAAAATTCCAAGCAGTTAGGGTTGAACTAGTGGAATTTCCCAAACTTGGACAACAAAACTTTTTTGTTCATTTTTGGTGTGTGAATAAATTTTCTTTACTTACATTTGTTATTGTTTTAAATTTTTTTCCGTACATGAACTCTAAAATTTTCATTTAGTTGTGATCTATTTGCCTTTTTGGTTTACGGGATGAAGGGAGAGCGAAAACTCAAAGTTTTGATCTATGAAAAAAGTGTATATCTAAAATGAAAATGCACAGTGCACAAATGTAGAGCTATATAATTCAAAGAGTTTCTGTAATTTTTAGGGATTGTAAGCTCTTCTTAGTTTTTATATATCAGGTTTTGCAATCGTCGGGAAAGAGGGGGAGGCAGGGATTTTTAACTGAGTCTTGACTCCCAATCCATAAGTCATTTATTAGGGAAATAAAGCTCGTACGCATGATAAATCACTTTACAATCATCCATGACCATTGGGTCAGCTTTTTGTAGATGGACAAAATAATGGCTTGTTTGACTCGGGTAAATATCCCACCGCACGTTCACTTGAGAATTTAATGAGTGATTGTTATTCTCATCAAAAGCTTTGGATCCATGGGTGATTTGCATCTTTAACATGTTTAAAACATGCAAATCAATTTTTTAAGCATGTGTGGAGGAAATCTCTTTCTTATAAAATTCCAAGCTGTTAGGGTTGAACTAGTGGAATTTCCCAAACTTGGACAACAAAACTTTTTTTTTCATTTGTGGTGTGAATAAATTTTCTTTACTTACATTTGTTATTGTTTTGAATTTTTTTTCGTACATGAACTCTAAAACCTTCATTTTGTTGTAATCTATTTGCCTTTTTGGTTTACGGGATGATGGGAGAGCGAAAACTCAAAGTTTTAATTTATGAAAAAAGTGTACATCTAAAATGAAAATGCACAGTGCACAAATGTAGAGCGAGATAATTCCAAAGAGTTTCTATAATTTTTAGGGATTGTAAGCTCTTCTTAGTTTTTATATATCAGGTTTTGCAATCGTCGGGAAAAAGGGGGACGCAGGGATTTTTAACTGAGTCTTGACTCCCAATCCATAAGTCATTTCCTAGGGTAATATAGCCCGTTACGCATGATAAATCACTTTACAATCATCCATGATCGTTGGGTCAGCTTTTTGTAGATGGGAAAAATAATGGCTTGGTTGACTCTGGTAAATATCCCACCGCACGTTCAGTTGAGAATTTAATAAGCGTTAGTTATTCTCTTCAAAAGCTATGGATGCATAGGTCATTTGCATATTTAACATGTTTAAAACGTGCATATCCATTTTTAAAGCATGTGTGGAGGAAATCTCTTCCCTATAAAATTCCAAGCTGTTGGGCTTGCACTAGTGGAACTTCCCAAACTTGGACAACAAAACTTTTGTGTTAATTTGTGGTGTGTGAATAAATTTTCTTTACTTACACTTGTTATTGTTTTAAATTTTTTCCGTACTTGAACTCCAAAATTTTCATTTTGTTGTGATCTATTTGCCTTTTAGCTTTACGGGATGAAGGGAGAGTGAAAACTCGAAGTCTTTTTTTCAGAAAAAAGTGTACATGTACAATGGAAATGCACAATGCATAAATGTAGAGAGAGTTAATTCCAAAGAGTTTCTGTAATTTTAAGGGATTGTAAACTCTTCTTAGTTTTTATATATCAGGTTTTGCAATCGTCGGGAAAGACGGGGAGGCAGGGATTTTTAACTGAGTCTTGAGTCCCAATCCATAAGTCATTTATTAGGGTAATATATCCCGTTACGCTTGTTAAATCACTTTACAATCATTCAAGATCATTGGGTCAACTTTTTGTAGATGGGCAAAATAATGGCTTGTTTGACTCGGGTAAATATCCCACTGCACGTTCACTTGAGAATTTAACGAGCGTTTGTTATTCTCTTCAAAAGCTATGGATCCATAGGTGGTTTGCATCTTTAACATGTTTAAAACATGAAAGTCCATTTTTTAACCATGTGCGGAGGAAATCTCTTTCTTATAAAATTCCAATCTGTTAGGGTTGAACTAGTGGAATTTCCCAAACTTGGACAACAAAACTTTTGTGTTCATTTGTGGTGTGTGAATAAATTTTCTTTACTTACATTTTTTATTGTTATAAATTTTTCCCGTACTTGAACTCCAAAATTTTCATTTTGTTGTGATCTATTTGCCTTTTTGGTTTACGGGAGAAGGGAGAGCGAAACTCAAAGTTTTATTTTATGAAAAAGGAGTACATGTAGAATGGAAATGCACAATGCACCAATGTTCAGAGAGATAATTCAAAAGAGTTTCTGTAATTTTTAGGGATTGTAAGCACTTCTTAGTTTTTATATATCAGGTTTCGCAATCGTCAGGAAAAATGGGGAGGCAAGGATTTTTAACTGAGTCTTGACTCCCAATCCATAAGTCATTAATTAGGGTAATATAGCTCGTTATGCATGATAAATCACTTTACAATCATCCATGATCGTTGGGTCAGCTTTTTCTAGATACGCAAAATAATGGCTTGTTTGACTCGTGTAAATATCCCTCCGCACGTTCACTTGTGAATTTACTGAGCGTTTGATATTCTCTTCAAAACCTATGGATCCTTAGGTGATTTGCATCTTTAACATGTTTAAAATATGCAAATCCATTTTTTAAGCAAGTGTGGAGGAAATCTCTTTCCTATAAAATTCCAAGCTGTTGGGGTTGAACCAGTGGAATTTCCCAAACTTGGACAACAAAACTTTTGTGTTCATTTGTGGTGTGTGAATAAATTTTCTTTACTTACATTTGTTATTGTTTTAAATTTTTTCCGCACTTGAACTCCAAAATATTCATTTTGTTGTGATCTATTTGCCTTTTTGGTTTACGGGATGTAGGGAGAGTGAAAACTCAAAGTTTTTTTTTAAGAAAAAAGAGTACATGTAGAATAGAAACGCACAATGCACAAATATAGAGAGAGAAAATTCCAAAGGGTTTTTGTAATTTTTAGGAATTGTAAGCTCTTCTTAGTTTTTATATATCAGGTTTTGCAATCGTTGGGAAAAACGGGGCGGCAGGGATTTTGAACTAAGTGTTGACTCCCAATCCATAAGTCATTTATTAGGGTAATATAGCCCGTTACGCATGTTAAATCACTTTACAATCATCCATGATCGTTGGGACAGCTTTTTGTGGATGGGCAAAATAATGGCTTGTTTGACTCGGGTAAATATCCCACCTCACGTTCACTTGAGAATTTAATGAACGTTTGTTATTCTCTTCAAAAGCTTTGGATCCATAGGTGATTTGCATCTTTAACATGTTTAAAATATGCGTATCCATTTTTAAAGCATGTGTGGAGGAAATCTCTTTCCTATAAAATTCCAAGTTGTTGGGGTTGAACTACTGGAATTTCCCAAACTTGGACAACAAAACTTTTGTGTTCATTTGTGGTGTATGAATAAATTTTCTTTACTTTCATTTGTTATTGTTTTAATTTTTTTCCGCACTTGAACTCCGAAATTTTCATTTTGTTGTGATCTATTTGGCTTTTTGGTTTACGGAATGAAGGGAGAGCGAAAACTCAAAGTTTTGTTTTAAGAAAAAAGAGTACATGTAGAATGGAAATGCACAATGCACAAATGTAGATAGAGATAATTCCAAAGATTTTCTGTAATTTTTAGGGATTGTAAGATCTTCTTAGTTTTTATATATAAGGTTTTGCAAACGTTGGGAAAAACGGGGAGGCAGGGATTCTTATCTGAGTCTTGACTCGCAATCCATAAGTCATTTATTAGGGTAATATAGCCCGTTACGCATGATAAATCACTTTACAATCATCCATGATCGTTGGGTTAGCTTTTTGTAGATGGGCAAAATAATGGCTTGTTTGACTCGGATAAATATCCCACCGCACGTTCACTTGAGAATTTAATGAGTGTTTGTTATTCACTTCAAAAGCTTTGGATCCATAAGTGATTTCCATCTTTAACATGTTTAAAACATGCAAATCCATTTTTTAAGCATGTGTGGAGGAAATCTCTTTCTTATAAAATTCCAAGTAGTTGGGGTTGAACTAGGTGAATTTCCAAAACTTGGACAACAAAACTTTTGTGTTCATTTGTGGTGTGTGAATAAATTTTCTTTACTTACATTTGTTATTGTTTTAAATTTTTTCCATACTTGAGCTCTAAAATTTTTATTTGGTTGTGATCTATTTGCCATTTTGGTTTATGGGATGAAGGGAGAGCGAAAACTCAAAGTTTTGATTTATGAAAAAAGTGTACATCTAAAATGGAAATGCACAGTGCACAAATGTAGAACGAGATAATTC
>NW_027181841.1:12500-30000 GCF_029961685.1 Aristolochia californica
TTATTTTTAACAAGTAGTTTTGTTGGTTGGTTAATTGGTCACATTTTATTCATGAAATGGATTGGATTGCTATTATTATGGATACGGCAAAAAAATGTTATTAGATCCAATAAGTACATTAGATCTAATAAGTATCTTGTGTCAGAATTAACAAATTCTATGGCCCGAACCTTTAGTATTCTCTTACTTATTACCTCCGTCTACTATTTAGGCAAAATGCCCTCGCCTATTGTCACTAAAAAACTGAAAGAACCCTTACCATTAGAAAGGGAGGAAGGGGAGGAAGGTAAGGAAGAAAGAGATATAGAAATGGAACCAACTTCCGAAGAGAAGGGAACTAAACAAGAACAAGAGGGATCCGCCCAAGAAGACTTCCCCCCTTATTCGGGAGAAAAGGAGGATTCAGACAAACTAGATGAAACGAAAGAGATCCAATTGAATGAAAAAGAAATACTTAAAGATGAGGAAGATAAAGACCTCCTTTGGTTTGAAAAACCTCTTGTAACTCTCCTTTTCGACTATAAACGATGGAATCGTCCATTACGCTATATAAAAAACGATCGATTTGAAAATGCTGTAAGAAATGAAATGTCGCAATATTTTTTTCACACATGTGCAGGTGATGGAAAACAAATAATTTCTTTTACATATCCACCTAGCTTATCCACTTTTGGCGAAATAATAAAAAGAAAGATGTCTTTATGCACGACAGAAAAAGGTTCCCCGGATGATCTGTATCATAATTGGACTTATACCAATGACCAAAAAAGATACAACTTAAGCAATGAGTTCATAAATCGAATAGAAGCTCTAGACAAAGGGGCCTCCCCTATGGATGTACTCGAAAAAAGGATCCGATTGTGCAATGATGAGAACAAACAAGAATGCTTGCCTAAACTATATGATCCGTTTTTCAACGGATCATATCGCGGAACTATTAAAAAGGGTTATTCACGTTCAATCATGAATGATTCAATGACTTTGACAGAGGATTCCATAGGAATGATTTGGATAAAGAAAATCTACGATATGCTCCCTAAAACTAAAAATTACCGAGAATTTGAACATAAAATGGATTTGTTTAATGGAGAATTATTATCGACAGACATTAATCATTCCTTTACCTCAATCAATGATTTGCCTGAGGAATCAACACCTAGTTCAAATTGGAGGGGACTTGCTTTATTAGCCGAACAACGATGGCTTGGGTCAAAAAATGAAATGAAATGCTTGAAATTTCTATTTGATGCAGTTACAACTGATTTAACTGATGAAACAATTAGAAAAAACTCCATTGGGGTACAGAAAGTCACTAAAAAAGTTCCTCGATGGTCATATAAATTGATCGATGAATTGGAAGAACAAGAGCAAGAGGGGCAAAATGAGGAAGAAACGACAGAGGATCCTGGGATTCGTTCAAGAAAAGCCAAACGTGTGGTAATTTATAGTGATGACGATGAAAATACCGGTACTGATACTAGTATCAGTGCCGGTAGCAATAGTGATCAAGCGGAAGAGGTGGCTTTGATACGCTACTCACAACAACCGGATTTTCGCCGGGACCTAATCAAAGGATCCATGCGTGCTCAAAGACGTAAAACAACTATTTGGGAAATGTTTCAAGGAAACGTGCATTCCCCGCTTTTTTTGGACAGAATAGACAAAACATTTTTTTTTTCTTTTGATATCTCCGAAATGATGAACCCAATCTTTAGGAATCGGACGGGGGAAAGCCTGGAATTAAAAACTTCAGATTATGAAGATTCTAAGCGGAAGGAGGCAAAAGAAAAGGGCAAAAACAAGGAGGAGAAAAAAAAGGAGAATGAACGGATAGCAATAGCAGAAACTTGGGATAGTATTCTATTTGCTCAAGCAATAAGGGGTTCGATGTTAGTAACCCAATCAATTCTTAGAAAATACATCGTACTGCCCTCATTAATAATAGCTAAAAATCTCGGCCGTATGCTATTATTTCAATTCCCTGAGTGGTACGAAGATTTTAAAGACTGGGATAGAGAAATGCACGTTAAATGCACCTATAATGGTGTTCAATTATCAGAAACAGAATTTCCAAAAAACTGGTTAACAGATGGTATTCAGATAAAAATCCAATTTCCTTTCTGTCTGAAACCTTGGCGCAATAAGGTAAGACCCCCCCTTGGAAGTCCAATAAAAAAGAAAGGAAAAAGAGACAATTTTTCTTTTTTAACAATCTGGGGAATGGAAGCTGAACTACCTTTTGGTTCTCCCCGAAAACGACCTTCTTTTTTTAAACCCGTTTGTAAAGAATTTGCAAAAAAAATTACAAAGTTGAAAAATAAATGTTTTCGAGTTCTAAAAGTTTTAAAAAAAAAAAAAAAAAGGTTTCTAAAATTTGCAAAAGAAAAAACAAGTGGGGTTATCAAAAGAATTCTCCTTATTAAAAGTAAAAGAATAATAAAAATGAAAAGAATAATAAAAGAACTTGAAAAAGTAAACCCAATTTTATTATTGGGATTGAGGAAAGTATATGAACCGAATGAAAATAGAAAAGATTCTATAATCAGTAATAAGATTACCGATGAATCGATCATTCAAATTAGATCCATGGATTGGACAAATTATTCACTCACAGAAAAAAAAATCAAGGATCTGGCTAATAGTACAATCACAATTAGAGATCAAATTGAAAGAATCGCGGAGAGAAAAAAAAAATGGGAACTCCGGATATAAATCTTATTTCTAACAAGACGAGTTGTGATAATAAAAGATGGGAGTTTTTGAAAGATATTTTGTGGATATCAAAAAAAATAAGTGCGCGATTAATACGCAAATGGCACTATTTTCTGAAATCTTTCGTTGAAAGAATATACATTGGTATCCGTCTATCTACTATTAACATTCCCAGAAAAAATGCACAACTTTTACTTGAATCAATAAAAAAAACTCTCAATAAATACATTTACAATGATGAAACAAATCAAGAAGTAATTGATGAAACGAACCAAAATGCAATTCACTTTATTTCGACTGTAAAAAAGTCGCTTTCTAATATTAGTAATAAACATTCAAAGACTTATTGTGACTTATCTTCCTTATCCCAAGGATATGTATTTTACAAATTATCACAAATTCAGGTTATTAACAAGGATCCCTTTGGATCTGCACTTCAATATCATGGAGCATACACCTTTTTCAAGGATAGAATAAAGGTCACACGAGAAGTATCTGATTCAAAAACAAGGCGTAAAAAACTTCCGAATTCTGGAATCAATGAATGGAAAGACTGGTTAAGAGGTCATTATCAATACAATTTATCTCAGACTAGATGGTCCAGATTAGTACCGCAAAAATGGCGAAATAGAGTCAATCAACACCGCATGATTCAAAATAAAGACTTCAAATTTTTAGATTCATATGAAAAAAACCGATTCATTCATTACAAGAATGAAAATTCTTATGGAGAGAATTCATTGTCGAGTAAAAATAAAAAACAGTACAGATATGTTCTTTTAGCACATAAGTATATTAATTATGAGGATAGAAAGAACCCATATATTTATGGGTCCCCTTTACAGGTAAATGAGGGACGAAAGATTTCATATAATTACCACACACCTAAACTCGAATTATTTTATGTATTAGGGAGTACAGCTAGTAGTGATTATTTAGGGAAAGAGTGTATTATTGATACAGGTCAAAATCTAGATCGAAAATATTTTGAGTGCGGAATTCTAAATTTTTGTCTTAAAAAAAATCTCGATATTGAAACCAGGACTAACATGGGCGCGAGGACTAACATTAGCAAAGATACTAAGACGAGAACTAATGATTATAAAATAATTGAGAAAAAGGATCTTTTTTATCTCAATCTCATGATTGATCAAAAAATTAACCCATCCAATAAAAAAGGTTTTTTTTTTTGATTGGATGGGAATGAATGAAGACGTGTTATATGGTCCCATACCGAATCTGGAACCTTGGTTCTTCCAAGAATTTAGACTGCTTTATGATGCATATAAGATTAAACCCTGGATTATACCAATCCAATTACTTTTTTTTAATTTTAATGGAAATGAAAATATTAGTAGAAATATCAATGGAAATCAAAAAGAGAGTCTTCGTATATCATCCAATCAAAAAGAAGAATATCTTGAATTAGAGAATCGAAATCAAGAAGAAAAAGAACAGCGGGGCCAAGAAGATTTTGGATCAGATCTACGAAACCAAAAGAATCTTGGATCAGATGCACGAAACAAAAAAAAAGATTTTGAAAAGGATTACGCGGAAACCGAATCAGACATTAAAAATAAAAAACGTAAAAAGAAAAGGAAATCTAAAAGCAAGAAGGAGGCAGAACTTGATTTTCTCCTGAAAAAGTATTTGCTTTTTCAATTGAGATGGGATGAACCTCTGAATCAAAGAATAATCAATAATGTTAAGGTATATTGTTTCCTGCTTAGACTGAAAAATCCAAGTGAAATTGCTATATCCTCTATTGAAAGAGGAGAAATGCGCCTGGATGTAATGCTGATTGATAAGGAGCTAACAATTACGGAATTGATAAGAAAGGGAATATTCATTATCGAACCGGTTCGTCTGTCTCTAAAACGGGATGGGCAATTTCTTATGTATCAAACCATAAGTATTTCATTGGCCCATAAGAGTAAGCACAAAACAAATCGAAGATTCCGAAAAAGGAAATATGTTGATGAGAATAATTTCGATGGATCTATTGCACAAGATAGAAAAACGCTTGGGAATGGAGACGAAAATCATTATGATTCACTTTTTATTCCTGAAAATATTCTATCTCCTGTACGTCGTAGAGAATTAAGAATTCTAATGGATTTAAATTCCGGAAATGGGAATGTTGTGGATAGAAATACAGTACTTTGCAACGGGAATAACATAAAAAATTGTGTGCAATTTTTAGATGAGAATAAGTATCTTGATACAGATACAAATAAATGCATTCAATTTAAATTGTTTCTTTGGCCCAATTATCGATTAGAAGATTTAGCTTGTATGGATCGCTATTGGTTTGATACCAATAATAGTAGTCGTTTCAGTATGTTAAGGATACATATGTACCCACGATACAGAATTATTTGATGATATATTATCTATTTTTTTTATGGTATATTTTCTTTTTCTATATATCACGCTCACATCCGGTAGACTAGGACAGACGTATTTACATGCACGCTGTCTTCCATTCCATTCTGATACATGATAGTAATAGTAATTCAATAACGTATTAATTGGATCTAGGAATGAATCGGCGGAATCTTCTTAGGCCAAAATCATTTTATATTTCGTGGGTGCAAAAATGTAACATGCTTTCGTATCCGAATCAAATTACAAATGAAATTGGATTTATTAAATTGTTTTTTTGATAAAAAACAAAGTACTATATGAATAAATCTGGATTCCTGTGTGTACCAGATTGAAAGATTGAAATAACTGTCATTATTATTATATTATTCCTGACCGGTAAAACCCATATTTGTGAAAAAGAAAGAAAAAAAAGAAAGAGAAGAATTATTTTTATGATAAAAAGTTCATTCATCTCAGTTATTCCGCAAGAAGAAAAAGGAAAAAACAGGGGATCCGTTGAATTTCAAGTATTCAATTTTACTAATAAGATACGTAGACTTACTTCACATCTAGAATTGCACAGAAAAGACTATTTCTCTCAGAGAGGTCTGCGGAAGATTTTGGGAAAACGTCAACGGCTGCTGGCTTATTTGTCAAAAAAAAATAGAGTACGTTATAAGGAATTAATTGGTCAGCTGAATATTCGGGAGCCAAAACCGCGTTAATTTGAGGATTGGGGATTCATTTGAATTATTTGGTTTATTAGTATTAGATCTTGAATTTTGATGAACCTCGTTTTGTTTTCGATAATTCATGAATAATGAATCGGGGAAGAAAACATATGACTGTACCGGCTACAAGAAAAGACCTCATGATAGTCAATATGGGTCCTCACCACCCATCAATGCATGGTGTTCTTCGACTCATCGTTACTCTGGATGGTGAAGATGTTATTGACTGTGAACCCGTATTAGGTTATTTACATAGAGGAATGGAAAAAATTGCGGAAAACCGAACAATTATACAATATCTGCCTTATGTAACACGTTGGGATTATTTAGCAACTATGTTCACGGAAGCAATAACGGTAAATGGACCAGAACAGTTGGGAAATATTCAAGTACCTAAAAGAGCTAGCTATATCAGAGTAATTATGCTGGAGTTGAGTCGTATAGCTTCTCATTTGTTATGGCTGGGGCCTTTTATGGCGGATATCGGTGCACAAACTCCTTTCTTCTATATTTTAAGAGAAAGGGAATTGCTATATGATCTATTTGAAGCTGCCACAGGTATGCGAATGATGCACAATTACTTCCGTATCGGAGGAGTAGCTTCTGATCTACCTTATGGTTGGATAGATAAATGTTTGGATTTCTGCGATTATTTTTTAACAGAGGTAGTGGAATATCAAAAACTTATTACGCGGAATCCCATTTTTTTGCAACGAGTTGAAGGAGTAGGCATTATTGGTGGAGAAGAAGCAATAAATTGGGGTTTATCAGGACCAATGTTACGAGCTTCCGGAATCCAATGGGATCTTCGTAAAGTTGATCATTATGAGTGTTACGATGAATTCGATTGGGAGGTCCAGTGGCAAAAAGAAGGAGACTCATTAGCTCGTTATTTAGTGCGAATCGGTGAAATGACGGAATCCGTAAAAATTATTCAACGAGCTATAGAAGGAATTCCGGGAGGGGCCTATGAGAATTTAGAAGTGCGACGCTTTGATGGAGGGCGCCATTCCGAATGGAATGATTTTGATTATCGATTCATTAGTAAAAAACCTTCACCCGCTTTTGAATTGTCGAAGCAAGAACTTTATGTAAGAGTAGAAGCCCCCAAGGGAGAATTAGGCATTTTTTTGATAGGAGATAATAGTGTTTTTCCTTGGAGATGGAAAATTCGTCCACCAGGTTTCATCAATTTGCAAATTCTTCCTCAGTTAGTTAAAAGAATGAAATTGGCTGATATCATGACGATACTAGGTAGTATAGATATCATTATGGGAGAGGTTGATCGTTGAAATGACAATTGATACGACAGAAATACAAGCTATCAATTCTTTTTCCAGATCGGAGTATTTAGAAGAAGTCTATAGCCTCATATGGGCGCTTGTCCCTATTTTTACTCCTGTATCAGGAATCACAATAGGAGTACTCGTGATTGTGTGGTTAGAAAGAGAAATATCTGCAGCATTACAACAACGTATTGGGCTTGAATACGCCGGTCCTTTGGGAATTCTTCAAGCTCTAGCGGATGGGACTAAGCTACTTTTGAAAGAGGATCTTCTCCCATCTAGGGGGGATATTCGTTTATTCAGTATCGGCCCGTCTATAGCGGCCATATCCATTTTTTTTAGTTATTCAGTAATTCCTTTTGGGTATCGCCTTGTTCTGGCCGATCTCAGTATAGGTGTTTTTTTCTGGATCGCCATTTCCAGTATTGTCCCTATTGGACTTCTTATGTCAGGATATGGCTCGAATAATAAATATTCCTTTTCAGGTGGTCTACGAGCTGCTGCTCAATCGATTAGTTATGAAATACCATTAACTCTATGTGTGTTATCAATATCTCTACGTGTGATTCGTTGGAACATCAACTTTACCTTACCCACTTGTTTTAGGAAAGAAGATTGAATGTACTGATTGTATAAATATCTTCACTTTTCTTTATTCATCACTTGGGTCGATGAGCTAAACCAGATAGTTATATGAGTGAAACAAAACTGCTTATTAATTTGCAGTAATAAGATTGATTCTCATTCCCTATGTACGAGAGTAAGGTAGAAGTAAACATAAGCAGCGTAAACTGTTTACCCCAAGATTGGATGATTAGTCATCATGGCTTGAAGCGGGTACAAAAGATCACTTGTATGGGTTTTTACAATTTTATCCATATTTTGAATCAATCAAAAAAAGGGTGGGTGGTTAGGAACACTAAGATACGCAAAGGATTAGTAATGGAAATAATGTAAGGTATCCAAAGAGATATTTTTGCATGAAAGGAATCATAATGAGGGCTTTACGTTGGTAGAAATGATCAAGGAGTACTTCCCGATGATTCCGATCCAGAGTATACTCCTACCCACTGATTAAAGAAATAACTATTGGGAACGAAATAATCCTTTATTTTATTTTTTAGAATCCCCTTCTGAGAAAGAAGAACAGGAACGAAAGAAATGGAATGCAATAGGAAAAATTAAAATGATAAGAGATCTTTTTTTATTCTTTTTTTTTCTGATCTACATTTATATAGATGGAATGGAATTCTTATCAGGATTCATGAATTGGTGCGGGGTCTAATTATTTTTCGTAATCGCGCAATCTATGGGTCGAAATTTTTACCGATACAGCGCATATTTTATTGAAGGATTCAGTTATTGCTGAACAAAGAAAAATTTTGTAATTTGCATTAAAAAAAAAAATAAGGATGAGATCAATTCCGAAGCACTTTTATTTGTTATTATAGCAGACAGAATTCCATTGGTTTAATTAGGGACTCCCCGATGCATCTTTACTCTAGCTACTCCACAAAAAAAGCAAGCCGGGGGAATACCAAGTCAGTCCTTAAATTTATTTGTGGCCATCGAGGAGCCGTATGAAGCGGAGGTCTCATGTACGGTTCTGGAATAGCGATAGGAACAGTGATGTTATCATCGACTATAATTATCTAACAGTTCAAGTACGATTGATATAGTTGAGGCACAGTCTAAATATGGTTTTTGGGGGTGGAATCTTTGGCGCCAACCCATAGGGTTTATAGTTTTTCTAGTTTCTTCCCTAGCAGAATGTGAGAGATTACCCTTTGATTTACCAGAAGCGGAAGAGGAATTAGTAGCAGGTTATCAAACCGAATATTCGGGTATAAAATTTGGTTTATTTTACATTGCGTCTTACCTAAATCTACTAGTTTCTTCATTATTTGTAACAGTTCTGTACTTGGGGGGGTGGAATTCCTCTATTCCGTACATATTCATTCCGAAGCTTTTCGGAATAAATAAACCTGGTGGGGTCTTTGGAACGACAATTAGTATCTTCATTACATTAGCTAAAGCTTATTTGTTCCTGTTCATTCCTATCACAACAAGGTGGACTTTACCTAGGATGAGAATGGACCAACTATTAAATCTTGGATGGAAATTTCTTTTACCTGTTTCTCTAGGTAATCTATTATTGACAACTTCTTTCCAACGCCTTTCGCTGTAACAGAATATGAAATTCTAGGTTCATAACCTCTCTCAAGCAAGAGAAAGAAACATCAAATTATTCATGGATATCCACGATATGTTCCCTATGGTGACTGGGTTCATGAATTATGGTCAACAAACAGTACGAGCTACAAGGTACATTGGTCAAAGTTTCATGATTACTTTATCCCACGCGAATCGTTTACCTGTAACTATTCAATATCCTTATGAAAAATTGATCACATCAGAGCGTTTCCGCGGTCGAATCCACTTTGAATTTGATAAATGTATTGCTTGCGAAGTATGTGTTCGTGTATGTCCCATAGATTTACCTGTTGTTGATTGGAGATTGGAAACAGATATTAGAAAGAAACGGCTGCTTAATTATAGTATTGATTTTGGAATCTGTATATTTTGTGGCAACTGCGTCGAGTATTGTCCAACAAATTGTTTATCAATGACTGAGGAATATGAACTTTCTACTTATGATCGTCACGAATTGAATTATAATCAAATTGCTTTGGGTCGTCTACCAGTGTCAATAATGGGGGATTACACAATTCAAACAAACAATTATGAATATGAATTCCACTCAAATAAATAAAAATAGCCGCGGATAAACTAAACCCCTTTTCCTTTTTCAATAATGATAATGATTACCAAAATTACCAAATTACTAAGATTCTGTTTTGATCAGGGTTCTTTCTTTTTGGTTCGGCAGTAACCACAAATCATAAATATAACTACTGATTTGTGGGAATCATGGCTTTATTTGAATTGAAAATGGAATTCATATATCTGTGGTTATTTCGAAATATACAATTCCGAACTACACTTTCACTTTCAGATACAGAAGTGGGATTGGTCCAATAACAGTATCTACGTCAATCCACATCCCATTAAGATTTAATTCAATTAAGAACGTATCATCATTGACAAGAAAAAAATAGGGTAACCCCCTTTTCCTGGCCCGGTCAGTAAGGTCATGAAATATTTCTACTTAATTTATCTCTTATTTTACGCATAATGGATTTACCTGGACCAATACATGATATTCTTTTAGTATTTCTGGGATCAGGACTTATATTAGGAAGTCTCGGAGTGGTATTACTTACGAGTCCAATTTTGTCTGCCTTTTCTTTGGGATTGGTTCTTGTTTCTATAGCCTTATTCTATATTCCATCTAACTCCTATTTTGTAGCTGCTGCACAGCTCCTCATTTACGTGGGGGCCGTAAATGTCTTAATCATATTTGCCGTGATGTTCATGAAAGGTTCAGAATATTCCAATTATTTCTCTCTTTGGACCGTTGGGGATGGGGTTACTTTACTGGTTTGTACAAGTATTTTGTTTTCATTAATTACTACTATCTTAGATACGTCGTGGTACGGGATTATTTGGACTACAAGATCAAGCCAGATTATAGAACAGGACCTGATAAGTAACGTTCAACAAATTGGGATTCATTTATCAACGGATTTTTATCTTCCATTTGAACTTGTTTCTATAATTCTTTTAGTTGCTTTGATAGGTGCAATTGCTATGGCTCGTCAGTAAAAAAGAGTTAGGATTAGAAATAAAAAATCAAAGAAAAAAAAAAAAAAATAAGGCCTCGGCCTTGTTCTGCCTTATTGCTTATTGTTAGTACATCTATTTTCCTTCAATTCTATTTTTGTTCATATGGAATGTCAAATAATAAAAGGTTTAGTTCTATCCATTGCCAATGCTTTCGTTTGTTACGCACTTGTTATATTCGAGTCAATCAAATCGGTTAAAAAATTGTTGTTCATATTGAAATGAATCGAGATTGATGAGGAGTTAGTCAATGATGCTCGAACACGGACTTGTTTTGAGTGCCTATTTATTTTCTATCGGTATTTATGGATTGATCACAAGTCGAAACATGGTTAGAGCACTTATGTGCCTTGAGCTTATACTGAATGCGGTTAATCTAAATCTCGTAACATTTTCTGATTTATTTGATAGTCGTCAATTAAAAGGAGACATTTTATCGATCTTTGTTATAGCTATTGCCGCCGCTGAAGCAGCTATTGGACCGGCTATTGTTTCGTCGATCCATCGTAACAGAAAATCAACTCGTATCAATCAATCAAATTTGTTGAATAAATAATCGTAGTCGTAATGATATAGATATAAATAAACACAGATATCCTTCTATATATTCTATATATATATATATATATGGATAGAATATGGATAAATAGATATAATTTATCTAATTCTAAAATTAGAATTAACATGTCTAACTAATTCATGTTTGCCGAAACGTAAGAAATCAAAGTATCCTGGCTCTTTCTCATGAACAGATCCAGCAATCTATTGATTCTAAAAAAACAAATTAAGGTAACCCACTGATTCGTCTGGTGTCTAGAATACATGATTTATTTACTACTTCTTTTTTTACCAGATCGAAAATCAAATTAATAATAATAATATTCAAAAATTTTATATATCCAATGTCACATTCAGTAAAGATTTATGATACCTGTATAGGATGTACTCAATGTGTACGAGCGTGTCCCACAGATGTATTGGAAATGATACCTTGGGACGGCTGTAAAGCTAAGCAAATAGCTTCTGCTCCAAGAACGGAGGACTGCGTAGGTTGTAAAAGATGTGAATCCGCTTGTCCAACGGATTTCTTGAGCGTCCGGGTTTATTTATGGCATGAGACAACTCGCAGTATGGGTCTAGCTTATTGATACGTTCTAGAAAACTCCACTTGAATACATTTGATTCCTCTTTACCGACAAAGACCCGTACTCGGGAAAATAGAATAGAATATATTATTCTGGGGGCGGGTCTTTCTGGTCAAAGTCTATCTTGTCTTTACCACGAGCTATTTTCCTTGGTTAACAATAATTGTTATTTTGCCGATATCCGCGGGTTTGTTAATTTTTTTTCTCCCTCATAGGGGGAATAAGGGGGTTAGATGGTATACTATGTGCATATGCTTTTTAGAGCTGCTTCTAACAACCTATGCATTCTGTTATCATTTCCAATTCGACGACCAATTAATCCAATTGGAGGAGGATTATAAATGGATAAATATTTTTGATTTTCACTGGAGACTGGGAATTGATGGACTTTCCATAGGACCCATTTTACTAACGGGATTCATTACTACTTTAGCTACCTTAGCGGCTTGGCCAATTACTCGGGATTCTCGATTGTTCCATTTCCTTATGTTAGCAATGTACAGTGGTCAAATAGGATTATTTTCCTCTCGAGACCTTTTACTTTTTTTCGTCATGTGGGAGTTAGAATTAATTCCTGTTTACCTACTTCTATCCATGTGGGGGGGTAAGAAACGTTTGTACTCAGCTACAAAGTTCATTTTGTACACTGCAGGGGGTTCCATTTTTCTTTTAATAGGAGTTCTAGGTATGGGTTTATACGGGTCGAATGACCCAACATTAAATTTTGAAACATCAGCTAATCAATCATATCCCGCGGCATTGGAAATAATATTATATTTGGGCTTCCTTATTGCTTATGCTGTCAAATCACCGATTATACCCCTACATACATGGTTACCAGATACCCATGGGGAAGCACATTACAGTACATGTATGCTTCTAGCCGGAATCTTATTAAAAATGGGAGCATATGGATTGATTCGGATCAATATGGAATTATTACCCCATGCTCATTCTATATTTTCTCCATGGTTGATGATAGTAGGAGCAATTCAAATAATCTATGCAGCTTCAACTTCTCCTGGTCAAGGCAATTTTAAAAAGAGAATAGCCTATTCTTCCGTATCTCATATGGGTTTCATAATTATAGGAATTGGTTCCATAACCGATACGGGACTCAACGGAGCCATTTTACAAATAATCTCTCATGGATTTATTGGTGCTGCACTTTTTTTCTTGGCGGGAACGAGTTATGATCGAATACGTCTTGTTTATCTCGACGAAATGGGCGGAATTGCGATCCCAATGCCAAAAATATTTACCATGTTCAGTAGTTTTTCGATGGCTTCTCTTGCATTGCCGGGAATGAGTGGTTTTGCTTCGGAGTTATTAGTTTTTTTTGGAATAATTACTAGCTCTAAATATTTTATAATTCCCAAAATACTAATTACTTTTGTAATGGTTATTGGAATTATATTAACTCCTATTTATTCATTATCTATGTTACGCCAGATGTTCTATGGATACAAGCTTTTCAATGTTACAAACTCTTATTTTTTTGATTCTGGACCACGAGAATTATTTATTTCGACCTGTATCTTTTTACCTGTAATAGGTATTGGTCTTTATCCCGATTTCGTTCTCTCGTTATCAGTTGACAAGGTCGAAGCTATTCTATCTAAATTTTTTATAAATAATTAGATAGAATAAGACATAAAGTCAAAAACTCCTTTGATTTTTAAAATCATTTTTTTTCTATAACTATAAATGAAAAAATCAAAAGAAAAAGAGTGAAGTGGTTTTGAATTGTAATCAGAAACATCCGGAGTTTTTGAGAACCAATGTAATGGTTCTCAAAAACTCGAAAAACTTTCGCTATCTAAGGGGACCACTATGGACTCTTCAAGCTTTTTCTTCAATTAGATGTTAATGTGAATGAACCATAACTATGTAGTCCTACCCCTAATAGATTGACCCCGAAATAACATATCCAAATTATAAGAAATCCCGCAGAAGCCACAATTGCGGAATTCACACCTTGCAAACTTTGAGCCGTTCTAGTATGTAAATAAATTGCGAATATGGTCCAAGTAATAAATGCCCAAGTTTCCTTAGGGTCCCAATTCCAATAAGATCCCCATGCCTCATTAGCCCATACTGCTCCCGAAAGAATACCTATGGTTAAAAAAGTAAATCCTAGACTAATAACACGATAACTCCAATGATCCAACCGTCGAGTAAATTGAGACTTGTGATAATTTCTAAATGAAAGAAAGGAGGTGCTTTGTAAAACACTTCCTTTTTCATTTAAGTATTGTATCTCATCAAAATAAAATGATCCAATTAGTAAATTTTTACTTTTATCAAGAATATCTATGTTTTTTCTAAGTGTAATGACTAAAAGAGCTACTGATAATAACGATCCGCATAAAAGAGCTGCGTAGCTCAATAACATCATACTCACGTGCATCATTAACCACTGGGATTGTAGAGCAGGCACTAATATTGCGGATTGCTGCATTTCAGTTAAAAGTCCCGAAGTGGCAAAGCCTTGAGTCAAAATAGTACCTGGAGCTGTTATTGCGCTTAAATCATTTTTATGGTTCCGTATTTTCGAAACCATATGAAAAATGGAGAAACTCCACGAAAGGAACATTAATGATCCATATAAATCATTTAATGGGAAATGTCTCGAATAAATCCAACGAGTAACTAATAATCCTGTTATACAGAAAAAAGTAACTATCATACCTTTTTCTGACGAATCACATAGTCCTACGATTTCATGAACTAGTAATTTCATTAAATGAATCGTAATGACAATTGAAATGATCGAAAAAGAGATGTGAGTTAATATATGTTCTAAAGTATCAAATATCATAAAAAACGATTAAAAAAAAAAAGAAAAGGGGGTTTTCAATTATAGAAATCCGGAATTGAATTCAGTATAGGATCTATTGTGCCCTTTTAGAGAATGCCGCCACTCGGATTCGAACCGAGATGCTCTGGCACTGCTTCCTAAGAGCAGCGTGTCTACCAATTTCACCATGGCGGCTTGATCGAAATAATAATAGCCCAGATTAGATTCATTCGTCGATGCAATCAATGTTATTTATTTTCCGAAATATTAGAAAGGAATGGTTGAATAAAAAAAAATTGTTCAAATAAATATTTGAACGTTCAATAATACTTAGCTTAGTATCATGATATGTTATCAGTTTTAACAATGGGATTTCATGTAGTATAAGTTTTCCCGGAACAGTTGGATTTAGATGATTATGTCCTTAGTCTACATATATAACTAAGAATTTCCTTTTCCAATCTATTTCTGTATAATTCATTTTCCATTTATCTGATTTAATGCATGCGAAAAAAAAAAACAAGTGAAGTGATGGGGAAAATGACAATCCCCATCTCGTGAATTATAAAAACATAAAAAGTGAAATCCTTATCTTGTATGTAACTGCTTTTGTTTGAAGTTTGAAAAAAAAAAAGAGTCCCTTTTTTAGACTCCCGTTAGACAGAAAAATGGAATTCGTTTTCTACATGCGAAAATAAAATATCGGGTTCTATCTCATATGGATGAGTTCAAAACATTAGTTAATGTAAATTATTAATTTTCTATTGTATATTGTAAATCATCCAATTCATCGAGTGATATTGATTTAGAGTATTGTATTCCAAGGCCTTATTATTGTCGCACAAAAAAACTTTTTGAATGCCCAGTAGAAATAGATTTAGCTAGGGATAAAGCCTTTTCCCTGGCCCAATAACCTCTTTTTTTCCAAATATTTCTACGAATACGCTTCTTTGACATAGAAGTACGTTTCTTTGGAACTGCCATCTTAAAATAAAAAAGTTACTCATTTAGATAGTTGGATGTGAAAGACATGTATTGCTCAAAAAGGATCGTTCTTTCTATCTTTCTATTCATTATCCATATTTATTCTATAGCGAATACCCTCTTGATTTGATTACATAAAAAATATGGATACATGTACATCGATATAGTATCACTCGGGATAAAAATAAAATAAAAAATAAAAGTTTAAGATAAGAGCAGAACCCTTACCTATACTTACCTATATCTAATTTAAGAAAACAATAATGTAACATTTTCTATTATCTATTAATTAATAAATTTAATCAATCTCGAAAGTAGAGTATCCATAATTATTAATTATTAATATTATAAATAAAGACTAATAAAATTAATTGATAAAGAAAAAGAATATTAATTGGAGTAATCCTTTATTTAAGTTTTATGCAAAATAACGAGTATTATAGGATTTCTAATAAACATAAGTTTTTTTTATTGGAATAAAAGCTAATCAATCAGTTCCACAATGAATTAGTTAGTAACTAGTCCTAAACTAACTAAAATAACTCGATCTTTATTAGATCGAGTTATTGGCAAATGCTATATTCCAGAATCAAGAATCAAGTCTTTTTTTTTGATAGAATTTTGTCTTACTATATGGATATAAATCGCCGTAGTATTAGAATGATTGAAAATCTCATACTCTGTTCTATATGTTATGTTAATAAATATCTTATTAATTACTAAGCATTAATAGTAAAATTAAAATAGTAATTTAATTTGGTTATTTGAGGAAATGCAACTTCTCAATTCGAATAATTGGAAGATTTTAAATATCTGGTAAAGAATCAAAATAATTAATGATTTCAAATCATATTTCATATTTGAGTTCTCTTAATGAAATAAAGGCTGGTGAATCGGAAACAATTAAATAAAAAAAAAAAGGTTTTATTTTATGGAACATACATATCAATATGCATGGATCATACCTTTCATTCCACTTCCAGTTACTATATTAATAGGATTGGGACTTCTGCTTGTTCCGACCGCAACAAAAAGCATTCGCCGTGTGTTGGCTTTTCCTAGTGTTGCATTGCTAAGCATAGCGCTGGGGTTTTCGGCCGATCTAGCTATTCAACAAATAAAAGGGGGTTCCGCTTATCAATATCTATGGTCTTGGACCATCAATAATGATTTTTCCTTAGAGTTTGGCTACTTGATCGACTCACTTACTTCTATTATGTCAATACTAATCACTACTGTTGGAATAATGGTTCTTATTTATAGTGACAATTATATGTCTCACGATCAAGGGTATTTGAGATTTTTTGCTTATATGAGTTTTTTCAATGCTTCCATGTTGGGATTAGTTACTAGCTCTAATTTGATACAAATTTATATTTTTTGGGAACTCGTGGGAATGTGCTCCTACCTATTAATAGGATTTTGGTTCACACGACCAATTGCGGCCAATGCTTGTCAAAAAGCGTTTGTAACTAATCGTGTAGGGGATTTTGGTTTATTATTAGGAATCTTAGGTCTTTATTGGATAACAGGCAGTTTCGAATTTAGGGATTTGTTCGAAATTTTCAATAACTTGATCCATAATGATGGGGTCAATTTTTTATTTGCGACTCTGTGTGCCTCTCTATTATTTCTCGGTTCAGTTGCTAAATCTGCACAATTCCCCCTTCATGTATGGTTACCTGATGCAATGGAGGGGCCTACTCCTATTTCGGCTCTTATACATGCAGC
>NW_027181842.1:0-41366 GCF_029961685.1 Aristolochia californica
GCATCCTCAACATGTTACCGGCATAATTGTCAACCACATTTAAAGCATGTTAGGATCAGTTAGAAGTCCCTTTCCTATAAAATTCCTCCAATTTTATTATTTGGGGATGTACTAGTGGAATTTCCCAAACATGGATAACAAAAACTTGGAGTTCATTTTTAGTGCGTTCACTAACATTTATTATAGTTTTCAAATTTTTTTGACTGAAATTTTCATTTTGTTATTCCTCATATCTTTTTGTGTACGAGCAAAATGGGAGATTGAGTTTTGGATCTGAAAAAATATTTTGAATATCAAAAATGTAAATGCACAAATTCTGAGGGAGATCATTCCAAAGAGTATCTGTGATTTTTAAGGATAGGCAAAAAGTGGGTTGTTTGGCTCTGGTAAATATCCGACTACTTGAGAATATGATTTGTTCTACTCCGTGAAAGTTTTGGATGATTAGGCCACTTGCATCCTCAACATGTTTCCGGCATGCATGTCCACCACATTTAAAGCATGCTAGGATCAGTTAGAAGTCCCTTTCCTATAAAATTCCACCAAGCTTATTATTAGGAGTTGTACTAATGGAATTTCTCAAACATGGATAAAAAAAACCTTGGAGTTCATTTTTTGTGCATTCTCTAACATATATTATAGTTTACAAATTTTTTTTGAGTAAAAGTTTCATTTGGTTAAGCCTCATATCTATTTTGTTTACGAGAAAAATGGGAGAGTGAGTTTTGGATCTGAAAAACAATTTGAACATCCAAAATGGAAATGCACAAATGCTGAGAGATATAATTCCAAAAGAGTATCTGTGATTTTTATGGATAGGCAAAAAGTGGGTTGTTTGGTTCCGGTAAATATCCAACCACTTGAGAATTTGATTTTTTCTTCTCCTTGAAAATTTTGGATCATTAGGCCACTTGCATCCTCAACATGTTTCCGGCATGCATGTCCACCACATTTAAAGCATGTTAGGATCAGTTAGAAGTCCCTTTCCTATAAAATTCCACCAAGCTTATTATGAGGAGTTGAACTAGTGGAATTTCCCAAACATGGATAAAAATAACCTTGGAGTTCATTTTTAGTGCATTCTCTAACATATATTATAGTTTTCAAATTTTTTTGAGTAAAATTTTCATTTGGTTATGCATCATATCTATTTTGTTTACGAGAAAAATGGAAGAGTGAGTTTTGGATCTGAAAAAAAATTTGAACATCCAAAACGTGAATGCACAAATGCTGAGAGATATAATTCCAAAAAGTATCTGTGATTTTTATGGATAGGCAAAAAGTGGGGTGTTTGGCTCTGGTAAATATCCAACCACTTGAGAATTTGATTTTTTCTTCTCCGTGAAAGTTTTGGATCATTAGGCCACTTGCATCCTCAACATGTTTCCGGCATGCATGTCCACCGCATTTAAAGCATGTTAGGGTCAGTTAGAAGTCCCTTTCCTATAAAATTCCACCAAGCTTATTATTAGGAGTTGTACTAGTGGAATTTCCCAAACATGGATAAAAAAACATTGGAGTTCATTCTTAGTGCATTCTCTAACATATATTATAGTTTTAAAATTTTTTTGAGGGAAATTTTCTTTTTGTTATACCTCATGTATTTTTTGTTTACGAGAAAAATGGGAGCGAGAGTTTTGGATCTGAAAAAAAATTTGGACATCCAAAATGGAAATGCACAAATGTTGAGAGAGATAATTCGAAAAAGTATCTGTGATTTTTAAGGATAGGCAAAAAGTGGGTTGTTTGGCTCTGGTGAATATCCGACTACTTGAGAATATGATTTGTTCTAGTCCTTGAAAATTTTGGATCATTAGGCCACTTGCATCCTCAACATGTTACCGGCATAATTGTCAACCACATTTAAAGCATGTTAGGATCAGTTAGAAGTCCCTTTCCTATAAAATTCCTCCAATTTTATTATTTGGGGATGTACTAGTGGAATTTCCCAAACATGGATAACAAAAACTTGGAGTTCATTTTTAGTGCGTTCACTAACATTTATTATAGTTTTCAAATTTTTTTGACTGAAATTTTCATTTTGTTATTCCTCATATCTTTTTGTGTACGAGCAAAATGGGAGATTGAGTTTTGGATCTGAAAAAATATTTTGAATATCAAAAATGTAAATGCACAAATTCTGAGGGAGATCATTCCAAAGAGTATCTGTGATTTTTAAGGATAGGCAAAAAGTGGGTTGTTTGGCTCTGGTAAATATCCGACTACTTGAGAATATGATTTGTTCTACTCCGTGAAAGTTTTGGATGATTAGGCCACTTGCATCCTCAACATGTTTCCGGCATGCATGTCCACCACATTTAAAGCATGCTAGGATCAGTTAGAAGTCCCTTTCCTATAAAATTCCACCAAGCTTATTATTAGGAGTTGTACTAATGGAATTTCTCAAACATGGATAAAAAAAACCTTGGAGTTCATTTTTTGTGCATTCTCTAACATATATTATAGTTTACAAATTTTTTTTGAGTAAAAGTTTCATTTGGTTAAGCCTCATATCTATTTTGTTTACGAGAAAAATGGGAGAGTGAGTTTTGGATCTGAAAAACAATTTGAACATCCAAAATGGAAATGCACAAATGCTGAGAGATATAATTCCAAAAGAGTATCTGTGATTTTTATGGATAGGCAAAAAGTGGGTTGTTTGGTTCCGGTAAATATCCAACCACTTGAGAATTTGATTTTTTCTTCTCCTTGAAAATTTTGGATCATTAGGCCACTTGCATCCTCAACATGTTTCCGGCATGCATGTCCACCACATTTAAAGCATGTTAGGATCAGTTAGAAGTCCCTTTCCTATAAAATTCCACCAAGCTTATTATGAGGAGTTGAACTAGTGGAATTTCCCAAACATGGATAAAAATAACCTTGGAGTTCATTTTTAGTGCATTCTCTAACATATATTATAGTTTTCAAATTTTTTTGAGTAAAATTTTCATTTGGTTATGCATCATATCTATTTTGTTTACGAGAAAAATGGAAGAGTGAGTTTTGGATCTGAAAAAAAATTTGAACATCCAAAACGTGAATGCACAAATGCTGAGAGATATAATTCCAAAAAGTATCTGTGATTTTTATGGATAGGCAAAAAGTGGGGTGTTTGGCTCTGGTAAATATCCAACCACTTGAGAATTTGATTTTTTCTTCTCCGTGAAAGTTTTGGATCATTAGGCCACTTGCATCCTCAACATGTTTCCGGCATGCATGTCCACCGCATTTAAAGCATGTTAGGGTCAGTTAGAAGTCCCTTTCCTATAAAATTCCACCAAGCTTATTATTAGGAGTTGTACTAGTGGAATTTCCCAAACATGGATAAAAAAACATTGGAGTTCATTCTTAGTGCATTCTCTAACATATATTATAGTTTTAAAATTTTTTTGAGGGAAATTTTCTTTTTGTTATACCTCATGTATTTTTTGTTTACGAGAAAAATGGGAGCGAGAGTTTTGGATCTGAAAAAAAATTTGGACATCCAAAATGGAAATGCACAAATGTTGAGAGAGATAATTCGAAAAAGTATCTGTGATTTTTAAGGATAGGCAAAAAGTGGGTTGTTTGGCTCTGGTGAATATCCGACTACTTGAGAATATGATTTGTTCTAGTCCTTGAAAATTTTGGATCATTAGGCCACTTGCATCCTCAACATGTTACCGGCATAATTGTCAACCACATTTAAAGCATGTTAGGATCAGTTAGAAGTCCCTTTCCTATAAAATTCCTCCAATTTTATTATTTGGGGATGTACTAGTGGAATTTCCCAAACATGGATAACAAAAACTTGGAGTTCATTTTTAGTGCGTTCACTAACATTTATTATAGTTTTCAAATTTTTTTGACTGAAATTTTCATTTTGTTATTCCTCATATCTTTTTGTGTACGAGCAAAATGGGAGATTGAGTTTTGGATCTGAAAAAATATTTTGAATATCAAAAATGTAAATGCACAAATTCTGAGGGAGATCATTCCAAAGAGTATCTGTGATTTTTAAGGATAGGCAAAAAGTGGGTTGTTTGGCTCTGGTAAATATCCGACTACTTGAGAATATGATTTGTTCTACTCCGTGAAAGTTTTGGATGATTAGGCCACTTGCATCCTCAACATGTTTCCGGCATGCATGTCCACCACATTTAAAGCATGCTAGGATCAGTTAGAAGTCCCTTTCCTATAAAATTCCACCAAGCTTATTATTAGGAGTTGTACTAATGGAATTTCTCAAACATGGATAAAAAAAACCTTGGAGTTCATTTTTTGTGCATTCTCTAACATATATTATAGTTTACAAATTTTTTTTGAGTAAAAGTTTCATTTGGTTAAGCCTCATATCTATTTTGTTTACGAGAAAAATGGGAGAGTGAGTTTTGGATCTGAAAAACAATTTGAACATCCAAAATGGAAATGCACAAATGCTGAGAGATATAATTCCAAAAGAGTATCTGTGATTTTTATGGATAGGCAAAAAGTGGGTTGTTTGGTTCCGGTAAATATCCAACCACTTGAGAATTTGATTTTTTCTTCTCCTTGAAAATTTTGGATCATTAGGCCACTTGCATCCTCAACATGTTTCCGGCATGCATGTCCACCACATTTAAAGCATGTTAGGATCAGTTAGAAGTCCCTTTCCTATAAAATTCCACCAAGCTTATTATGAGGAGTTGAACTAGTGGAATTTCCCAAACATGGATAAAAATAACCTTGGAGTTCATTTTTAGTGCATTCTCTAACATATATTATAGTTTTCAAATTTTTTTGAGTAAAATTTTCATTTGGTTATGCATCATATCTATTTTGTTTACGAGAAAAATGGAAGAGTGAGTTTTGGATCTGAAAAAAAATTTGAACATCCAAAACGTGAATGCACAAATGCTGAGAGATATAATTCCAAAAAGTATCTGTGATTTTTATGGATAGGCAAAAAGTGGGGTGTTTGGCTCTGGTAAATATCCAACCACTTGAGAATTTGATTTTTTCTTCTCCGTGAAAGTTTTGGATCATTAGGCCACTTGCATCCTCAACATGTTTCCGGCATGCATGTCCACCGCATTTAAAGCATGTTAGGGTCAGTTAGAAGTCCCTTTCCTATAAAATTCCACCAAGCTTATTATTAGGAGTTGTACTAGTGGAATTTCCCAAACATGGATAAAAAAACATTGGAGTTCATTCTTAGTGCATTCTCTAACATATATTATAGTTTTAAAATTTTTTTGAGGGAAATTTTCTTTTTGTTATACCTCATGTATTTTTTGTTTACGAGAAAAATGGGAGCGAGAGTTTTGGATCTGAAAAAAAATTTGGACATCCAAAATGGAAATGCACAAATGTTGAGAGAGATAATTCGAAAAAGTATCTGTGATTTTTAAGGATAGGCAAAAAGTGGGTTGTTTGGCTCTGGTGAATATCCGACTACTTGAGAATATGATTTGTTCTAGTCCTTGAAAATTTTGGATCATTAGGCCACTTGCATCCTCAACATGTTACCGGCATAATTGTCAACCACATTTAAAGCATGTTAGGATCAGTTAGAAGTCCCTTTCCTATAAAATTCCTCCAATTTTATTATTTGGGGATGTACTAGTGGAATTTCCCAAACATGGATAACAAAAACTTGGAGTTCATTTTTAGTGCGTTCACTAACATTTATTATAGTTTTCAAATTTTTTTGACTGAAATTTTCATTTTGTTATTCCTCATATCTTTTTGTGTACGAGCAAAATGGGAGATTGAGTTTTGGATCTGAAAAAATATTTTGAATATCAAAAATGTAAATGCACAAATTCTGAGGGAGATCATTCCAAAGAGTATCTGTGATTTTTAAGGATAGGCAAAAAGTGGGTTGTTTGGCTCTGGTAAATATCCGACTACTTGAGAATATGATTTGTTCTACTCCGTGAAAGTTTTGGATGATTAGGCCACTTGCATCCTCAACATGTTTCCGGCATGCATGTCCACCACATTTAAAGCATGCTAGGATCAGTTAGAAGTCCCTTTCCTATAAAATTCCACCAAGCTTATTATTAGGAGTTGTACTAATGGAATTTCTCAAACATGGATAAAAAAAACCTTGGAGTTCATTTTTTGTGCATTCTCTAACATATATTATAGTTTACAAATTTTTTTTGAGTAAAAGTTTCATTTGGTTAAGCCTCATATCTATTTTGTTTACGAGAAAAATGGGAGAGTGAGTTTTGGATCTGAAAAACAATTTGAACATCCAAAATGGAAATGCACAAATGCTGAGAGATATAATTCCAAAAGAGTATCTGTGATTTTTATGGATAGGCAAAAAGTGGGTTGTTTGGTTCCGGTAAATATCCAACCACTTGAGAATTTGATTTTTTCTTCTCCTTGAAAATTTTGGATCATTAGGCCACTTGCATCCTCAACATGTTTCCGGCATGCATGTCCACCACATTTAAAGCATGTTAGGATCAGTTAGAAGTCCCTTTCCTATAAAATTCCACCAAGCTTATTATGAGGAGTTGAACTAGTGGAATTTCCCAAACATGGATAAAAATAACCTTGGAGTTCATTTTTAGTGCATTCTCTAACATATATTATAGTTTTCAAATTTTTTTGAGTAAAATTTTCATTTGGTTATGCATCATATCTATTTTGTTTACGAGAAAAATGGAAGAGTGAGTTTTGGATCTGAAAAAAAATTTGAACATCCAAAACGTGAATGCACAAATGCTGAGAGATATAATTCCAAAAAGTATCTGTGATTTTTATGGATAGGCAAAAAGTGGGGTGTTTGGCTCTGGTAAATATCCAACCACTTGAGAATTTGATTTTTTCTTCTCCGTGAAAGTTTTGGATCATTAGGCCACTTGCATCCTCAACATGTTTCCGGCATGCATGTCCACCGCATTTAAAGCATGTTAGGGTCAGTTAGAAGTCCCTTTCCTATAAAATTCCACCAAGCTTATTATTAGGAGTTGTACTAGTGGAATTTCCCAAACATGGATAAAAAAACATTGGAGTTCATTCTTAGTGCATTCTCTAACATATATTATAGTTTTAAAATTTTTTTGAGGGAAATTTTCTTTTTGTTATACCTCATGTATTTTTTGTTTACGAGAAAAATGGGAGCGAGAGTTTTGGATCTGAAAAAAAATTTGGACATCCAAAATGGAAATGCACAAATGTTGAGAGAGATAATTCGAAAAAGTATCTGTGATTTTTAAGGATAGGCAAAAAGTGGGTTGTTTGGCTCTGGTGAATATCCGACTACTTGAGAATATGATTTGTTCTAGTCCTTGAAAATTTTGGATCATTAGGCCACTTGCATCCTCAACATGTTACCGGCATAATTGTCAACCACATTTAAAGCATGTTAGGATCAGTTAGAAGTCCCTTTCCTATAAAATTCCTCCAATTTTATTATTTGGGGATGTACTAGTGGAATTTCCCAAACATGGATAACAAAAACTTGGAGTTCATTTTTAGTGCGTTCACTAACATTTATTATAGTTTTCAAATTTTTTTGACTGAAATTTTCATTTTGTTATTCCTCATATCTTTTTGTGTACGAGCAAAATGGGAGATTGAGTTTTGGATCTGAAAAAATATTTTGAATATCAAAAATGTAAATGCACAAATTCTGAGGGAGATCATTCCAAAGAGTATCTGTGATTTTTAAGGATAGGCAAAAAGTGGGTTGTTTGGCTCTGGTAAATATCCGACTACTTGAGAATATGATTTGTTCTACTCCGTGAAAGTTTTGGATGATTAGGCCACTTGCATCCTCAACATGTTTCCGGCATGCATGTCCACCACATTTAAAGCATGCTAGGATCAGTTAGAAGTCCCTTTCCTATAAAATTCCACCAAGCTTATTATTAGGAGTTGTACTAATGGAATTTCTCAAACATGGATAAAAAAAACCTTGGAGTTCATTTTTTGTGCATTCTCTAACATATATTATAGTTTACAAATTTTTTTTGAGTAAAAGTTTCATTTGGTTAAGCCTCATATCTATTTTGTTTACGAGAAAAATGGGAGAGTGAGTTTTGGATCTGAAAAACAATTTGAACATCCAAAATGGAAATGCACAAATGCTGAGAGATATAATTCCAAAAGAGTATCTGTGATTTTTATGGATAGGCAAAAAGTGGGTTGTTTGGTTCCGGTAAATATCCAACCACTTGAGAATTTGATTTTTTCTTCTCCTTGAAAATTTTGGATCATTAGGCCACTTGCATCCTCAACATGTTTCCGGCATGCATGTCCACCACATTTAAAGCATGTTAGGATCAGTTAGAAGTCCCTTTCCTATAAAATTCCACCAAGCTTATTATGAGGAGTTGAACTAGTGGAATTTCCCAAACATGGATAAAAATAACCTTGGAGTTCATTTTTAGTGCATTCTCTAACATATATTATAGTTTTCAAATTTTTTTGAGTAAAATTTTCATTTGGTTATGCATCATATCTATTTTGTTTACGAGAAAAATGGAAGAGTGAGTTTTGGATCTGAAAAAAAATTTGAACATCCAAAACGTGAATGCACAAATGCTGAGAGATATAATTCCAAAAAGTATCTGTGATTTTTATGGATAGGCAAAAAGTGGGGTGTTTGGCTCTGGTAAATATCCAACCACTTGAGAATTTGATTTTTTCTTCTCCGTGAAAGTTTTGGATCATTAGGCCACTTGCATCCTCAACATGTTTCCGGCATGCATGTCCACCGCATTTAAAGCATGTTAGGGTCAGTTAGAAGTCCCTTTCCTATAAAATTCCACCAAGCTTATTATTAGGAGTTGTACTAGTGGAATTTCCCAAACATGGATAAAAAAACATTGGAGTTCATTCTTAGTGCATTCTCTAACATATATTATAGTTTTAAAATTTTTTTGAGGGAAATTTTCTTTTTGTTATACCTCATGTATTTTTTGTTTACGAGAAAAATGGGAGCGAGAGTTTTGGATCTGAAAAAAAATTTGGACATCCAAAATGGAAATGCACAAATGTTGAGAGAGATAATTCGAAAAAGTATCTGTGATTTTTAAGGATAGGCAAAAAGTGGGTTGTTTGGCTCTGGTGAATATCCGACTACTTGAGAATATGATTTGTTCTAGTCCTTGAAAATTTTGGATCATTAGGCCACTTGCATCCTCAACATGTTACCGGCATAATTGTCAACCACATTTAAAGCATGTTAGGATCAGTTAGAAGTCCCTTTCCTATAAAATTCCTCCAATTTTATTATTTGGGGATGTACTAGTGGAATTTCCCAAACATGGATAACAAAAACTTGGAGTTCATTTTTAGTGCGTTCACTAACATTTATTATAGTTTTCAAATTTTTTTGACTGAAATTTTCATTTTGTTATTCCTCATATCTTTTTGTGTACGAGCAAAATGGGAGATTGAGTTTTGGATCTGAAAAAATATTTTGAATATCAAAAATGTAAATGCACAAATTCTGAGGGAGATCATTCCAAAGAGTATCTGTGATTTTTAAGGATAGGCAAAAAGTGGGTTGTTTGGCTCTGGTAAATATCCGACTACTTGAGAATATGATTTGTTCTACTCCGTGAAAGTTTTGGATGATTAGGCCACTTGCATCCTCAACATGTTTCCGGCATGCATGTCCACCACATTTAAAGCATGCTAGGATCAGTTAGAAGTCCCTTTCCTATAAAATTCCACCAAGCTTATTATTAGGAGTTGTACTAATGGAATTTCTCAAACATGGATAAAAAAAACCTTGGAGTTCATTTTTTGTGCATTCTCTAACATATATTATAGTTTACAAATTTTTTTTGAGTAAAAGTTTCATTTGGTTAAGCCTCATATCTATTTTGTTTACGAGAAAAATGGGAGAGTGAGTTTTGGATCTGAAAAACAATTTGAACATCCAAAATGGAAATGCACAAATGCTGAGAGATATAATTCCAAAAGAGTATCTGTGATTTTTATGGATAGGCAAAAAGTGGGTTGTTTGGTTCCGGTAAATATCCAACCACTTGAGAATTTGATTTTTTCTTCTCCTTGAAAATTTTGGATCATTAGGCCACTTGCATCCTCAACATGTTTCCGGCATGCATGTCCACCACATTTAAAGCATGTTAGGATCAGTTAGAAGTCCCTTTCCTATAAAATTCCACCAAGCTTATTATGAGGAGTTGAACTAGTGGAATTTCCCAAACATGGATAAAAATAACCTTGGAGTTCATTTTTAGTGCATTCTCTAACATATATTATAGTTTTCAAATTTTTTTGAGTAAAATTTTCATTTGGTTATGCATCATATCTATTTTGTTTACGAGAAAAATGGAAGAGTGAGTTTTGGATCTGAAAAAAAATTTGAACATCCAAAACGTGAATGCACAAATGCTGAGAGATATAATTCCAAAAAGTATCTGTGATTTTTATGGATAGGCAAAAAGTGGGGTGTTTGGCTCTGGTAAATATCCAACCACTTGAGAATTTGATTTTTTCTTCTCCGTGAAAGTTTTGGATCATTAGGCCACTTGCATCCTCAACATGTTTCCGGCATGCATGTCCACCGCATTTAAAGCATGTTAGGGTCAGTTAGAAGTCCCTTTCCTATAAAATTCCACCAAGCTTATTATTAGGAGTTGTACTAGTGGAATTTCCCAAACATGGATAAAAAAACATTGGAGTTCATTCTTAGTGCATTCTCTAACATATATTATAGTTTTAAAATTTTTTTGAGGGAAATTTTCTTTTTGTTATACCTCATGTATTTTTTGTTTACGAGAAAAATGGGAGCGAGAGTTTTGGATCTGAAAAAAAATTTGGACATCCAAAATGGAAATGCACAAATGTTGAGAGAGATAATTCGAAAAAGTATCTGTGATTTTTAAGGATAGGCAAAAAGTGGGTTGTTTGGCTCTGGTGAATATCCGACTACTTGAGAATATGATTTGTTCTAGTCCTTGAAAATTTTGGATCATTAGGCCACTTGCATCCTCAACATGTTACCGGCATAATTGTCAACCACATTTAAAGCATGTTAGGATCAGTTAGAAGTCCCTTTCCTATAAAATTCCTCCAATTTTATTATTTGGGGATGTACTAGTGGAATTTCCCAAACATGGATAACAAAAACTTGGAGTTCATTTTTAGTGCGTTCACTAACATTTATTATAGTTTTCAAATTTTTTTGACTGAAATTTTCATTTTGTTATTCCTCATATCTTTTTCTGTACGAGCAAAATGGGAGATTGAGTTTTGGATCTGAAAAAATATTTTGAATATCAAAAATGTAAATGCACAAATTCTGAGGGAGATCATTCCAAAGAGTATCTGTGATTTTTAAGGATAGGCAAAAAGTGGGTTGTTTGGCTCTGGTAAATATCCGACTACTTGAGAATATGATTTGTTCTACTCCGTGAAAGTTTTGGATGATTAGGCCACTTGCATCCTCAACATGTTTCCGGCATGCATGTCCACCACATTTAAAGCATGCTAGGATCAGTTAGAAGTCCCTTTCCTATAAAATTCCACCAAGCTTATTATTAGGAGTTGTACTAATGGAATTTCTCAAACATGGATAAAAAAAACCTTGGAGTTCATTTTTTGTGCATTCTCTAACATATATTATAGTTTACAAATTTTTTTTGAGTAAAAGTTTCATTTGGTTAAGCCTCATATCTATTTTGTTTACGAGAAAAATGGGAGAGTGAGTTTTGGATCTGAAAAACAATTTGAACATCCAAAATGGAAATGCACAAATGCTGAGAGATATAATTCCAAAAGAGTATCTGTGATTTTTATGGATAGGCAAAAAGTGGGTTGTTTGGTTCCGGTAAATATCCAACCACTTGAGAATTTGATTTTTTCTTCTCCTTGAAAATTTTGGATCATTAGGCCACTTGCATCCTCAACATGTTTCCGGCATGCATGTCCACCACATTTAAAGCATGTTAGGATCAGTTAGAAGTCCCTTTCCTATAAAATTCCACCAAGCTTATTATGAGGAGTTGAACTAGTGGAATTTCCCAAACATGGATAAAAATAACCTTGGAGTTCATTTTTAGTGCATTCTCTAACATATATTATAGTTTTCAAATTTTTTTGAGTAAAATTTTCATTTGGTTATGCATCATATCTATTTTGTTTACGAGAAAAATGGAAGAGTGAGTTTTGGATCTGAAAAAAAATTTGAACATCCAAAACGTGAATGCACAAATGCTGAGAGATATAATTCCAAAAAGTATCTGTGATTTTTATGGATAGGCAAAAAGTGGGGTGTTTGGCTCTGGTAAATATCCAACCACTTGAGAATTTGATTTTTTCTTCTCCGTGAAAGTTTTGGATCATTAGGCCACTTGCATCCTCAACATGTTTCCGGCATGCATGTCCACCGCATTTAAAGCATGTTAGGGTCAGTTAGAAGTCCCTTTCCTATAAAATTCCACCAAGCTTATTATTAGGAGTTGTACTAGTGGAATTTCCCAAACATGGATAAAAAAACATTGGAGTTCATTCTTAGTGCATTCTCTAACATATATTATAGTTTTAAAATTTTTTTGAGGGAAATTTTCTTTTTGTTATACCTCATGTATTTTTTGTTTACGAGAAAAATGGGAGCGAGAGTTTTGGATCTGAAAAAAAATTTGGACATCCAAAATGGAAATGCACAAATGTTGAGAGAGATAATTCGAAAAAGTATCTGTGATTTTTAAGGATAGGCAAAAAGTGGGTTGTTTGGCTCTGGTGAATATCCGACTACTTGAGAATATGATTTGTTCTAGTCCTTGAAAATTTTGGATCATTAGGCCACTTGCATCCTCAACATGTTACCGGCATAATTGTCAACCACATTTAAAGCATGTTAGGATCAGTTAGAAGTCCCTTTCCTATAAAATTCCTCCAATTTTATTATTTGGGGATGTACTAGTGGAATTTCCCAAACATGGATAACAAAAACTTGGAGTTCATTTTTAGTGCGTTCACTAACATTTATTATAGTTTTCAAATTTTTTTGACTGAAATTTTCATTTTGTTATTCCTCATATCTTTTTCTGTACGAGCAAAATGGGAGATTGAGTTTTGGATCTGAAAAAATATTTTGAATATCAAAAATGTAAATGCACAAATTCTGAGGGAGATCATTCCAAAGAGTATCTGTGATTTTTAAGGATAGGCAAAAAGTGGGTTGTTTGGCTCTGGTAAATATCCGACTACTTGAGAATATGATTTGTTCTACTCCGTGAAAGTTTTGGATGATTAGGCCACTTGCATCCTCAACATGTTTCCGGCATGCATGTCCACCACATTTAAAGCATGCTAGGATCAGTTAGAAGTCCCTTTCCTATAAAATTCCACCAAGCTTATTATTAGGAGTTGTACTAATGGAATTTCTCAAACATGGATAAAAAAAACCTTGGAGTTCATTTTTTGTGCATTCTCTAACATATATTATAGTTTACAAATTTTTTTTGAGTAAAAGTTTCATTTGGTTAAGCCTCATATCTATTTTGTTTACGAGAAAAATGGGAGAGTGAGTTTTGGATCTGAAAAACAATTTGAACATCCAAAATGGAAATGCACAAATGCTGAGAGATATAATTCCAAAAGAGTATCTGTGATTTTTATGGATAGGCAAAAAGTGGGTTGTTTGGTTCCGGTAAATATCCAACCACTTGAGAATTTGATTTTTTCTTCTCCTTGAAAATTTTGGATCATTAGGCCACTTGCATCCTCAACATGTTTCCGGCATGCATGTCCACCACATTTAAAGCATGTTAGGATCAGTTAGAAGTCCCTTTCCTATAAAATTCCACCAAGCTTATTATGAGGAGTTGAACTAGTGGAATTTCCCAAACATGGATAAAAATAACCTTGGAGTTCATTTTTAGTGCATTCTCTAACATATATTATAGTTTTCAAATTTTTTTGAGTAAAATTTTCATTTGGTTATGCATCATATCTATTTTGTTTACGAGAAAAATGGAAGAGTGAGTTTTGGATCTGAAAAAAAATTTGAACATCCAAAACGTGAATGCACAAATGCTGAGAGATATAATTCCAAAAAGTATCTGTGATTTTTATGGATAGGCAAAAAGTGGGGTGTTTGGCTCTGGTAAATATCCAACCACTTGAGAATTTGATTTTTTCTTCTCCGTGAAAGTTTTGGATCATTAGGCCACTTGCATCCTCAACATGTTTCCGGCATGCATGTCCACCGCATTTAAAGCATGTTAGGGTCAGTTAGAAGTCCCTTTCCTATAAAATTCCACCAAGCTTATTATTAGGAGTTGTACTAGTGGAATTTCCCAAACATGGATAAAAAAACATTGGAGTTCATTCTTAGTGCATTCTCTAACATATATTATAGTTTTAAAATTTTTTTGAGGGAAATTTTCTTTTTGTTATACCTCATGTATTTTTTGTTTACGAGAAAAATGGGAGCGAGAGTTTTGGATCTGAAAAAAAATTTGGACATCCAAAATGGAAATGCACAAATGTTGAGAGAGATAATTCGAAAAAGTATCTGTGATTTTTAAGGATAGGCAAAAAGTGGGTTGTTTGGCTCTGGTGAATATCCGACTACTTGAGAATATGATTTGTTCTAGTCCTTGAAAATTTTGGATCATTAGGCCACTTGCATCCTCAACATGTTACCGGCATAATTGTCAACCACATTTAAAGCATGTTAGGATCAGTTAGAAGTCCCTTTCCTATAAAATTCCTCCAATTTTATTATTTGGGGATGTACTAGTGGAATTTCCCAAACATGGATAACAAAAACTTGGAGTTCATTTTTAGTGCGTTCACTAACATTTATTATAGTTTTCAAATTTTTTTGACTGAAATTTTCATTTTGTTATTCCTCATATCTTTTTCTGTACGAGCAAAATGGGAGATTGAGTTTTGGATCTGAAAAAATATTTTGAATATCAAAAATGTAAATGCACAAATTCTGAGGGAGATCATTCCAAAGAGTATCTGTGATTTTTAAGGATAGGCAAAAAGTGGGTTGTTTGGCTCTGGTAAATATCCGACTACTTGAGAATATGATTTGTTCTACTCCGTGAAAGTTTTGGATGATTAGGCCACTTGCATCCTCAACATGTTTCCGGCATGCATGTCCACCACATTTAAAGCATGCTAGGATCAGTTAGAAGTCCCTTTCCTATAAAATTCCACCAAGCTTATTATTAGGAGTTGTACTAATGGAATTTCTCAAACATGGATAAAAAAAACCTTGGAGTTCATTTTTTGTGCATTCTCTAACATATATTATAGTTTACAAATTTTTTTTGAGTAAAAGTTTCATTTGGTTAAGCCTCATATCTATTTTGTTTACGAGAAAAATGGGAGAGTGAGTTTTGGATCTGAAAAACAATTTGAACATCCAAAATGGAAATGCACAAATGCTGAGAGATATAATTCCAAAAGAGTATCTGTGATTTTTATGGATAGGCAAAAAGTGGGTTGTTTGGTTCCGGTAAATATCCAACCACTTGAGAATTTGATTTTTTCTTCTCCTTGAAAATTTTGGATCATTAGGCCACTTGCATCCTCAACATGTTTCCGGCATGCATGTCCACCACATTTAAAGCATGTTAGGATCAGTTAGAAGTCCCTTTCCTATAAAATTCCACCAAGCTTATTATGAGGAGTTGAACTAGTGGAATTTCCCAAACATGGATAAAAATAACCTTGGAGTTCATTTTTAGTGCATTCTCTAACATATATTATAGTTTTCAAATTTTTTTGAGTAAAATTTTCATTTGGTTATGCATCATATCTATTTTGTTTACGAGAAAAATGGAAGAGTGAGTTTTGGATCTGAAAAAAAATTTGAACATCCAAAACGTGAATGCACAAATGCTGAGAGATATAATTCCAAAAAGTATCTGTGATTTTTATGGATAGGCAAAAAGTGGGGTGTTTGGCTCTGGTAAATATCCAACCACTTGAGAATTTGATTTTTTCTTCTCCGTGAAAGTTTTGGATCATTAGGCCACTTGCATCCTCAACATGTTTCCGGCATGCATGTCCACCGCATTTAAAGCATGTTAGGGTCAGTTAGAAGTCCCTTTCCTATAAAATTCCACCAAGCTTATTATTAGGAGTTGTACTAGTGGAATTTCCCAAACATGGATAAAAAAACATTGGAGTTCATTCTTAGTGCATTCTCTAACATATATTATAGTTTTAAAATTTTTTTGAGGGAAATTTTCTTTTTGTTATACCTCATGTATTTTTTGTTTACGAGAAAAATGGGAGCGAGAGTTTTGGATCTGAAAAAAAATTTGGACATCCAAAATGGAAATGCACAAATGTTGAGAGAGATAATTCGAAAAAGTATCTGTGATTTTTAAGGATAGGCAAAAAGTGGGTTGTTTGGCTCTGGTGAATATCCGACTACTTGAGAATATGATTTGTTCTAGTCCTTGAAAATTTTGGATCATTAGGCCACTTGCATCCTCAACATGTTACCGGCATAATTGTCAACCACATTTAAAGCATGTTAGGATCAGTTAGAAGTCCCTTTCCTATAAAATTCCTCCAATTTTATTATTTGGGGATGTACTAGTGGAATTTCCCAAACATGGATAACAAAAACTTGGAGTTCATTTTTAGTGCGTTCACTAACATTTATTATAGTTTTCAAATTTTTTTGACTGAAATTTTCATTTTGTTATTCCTCATATCTTTTTCTGTACGAGCAAAATGGGAGATTGAGTTTTGGATCTGAAAAAATATTTTGAATATCAAAAATGTAAATGCACAAATTCTGAGGGAGATCATTCCAAAGAGTATCTGTGATTTTTAAGGATAGGCAAAAAGTGGGTTGTTTGGCTCTGGTAAATATCCGACTACTTGAGAATATGATTTGTTCTACTCCGTGAAAGTTTTGGATGATTAGGCCACTTGCATCCTCAACATGTTTCCGGCATGCATGTCCACCACATTTAAAGCATGCTAGGATCAGTTAGAAGTCCCTTTCCTATAAAATTCCACCAAGCTTATTATTAGGAGTTGTACTAATGGAATTTCTCAAACATGGATAAAAAAAACCTTGGAGTTCATTTTTTGTGCATTCTCTAACATATATTATAGTTTACAAATTTTTTTTGAGTAAAAGTTTCATTTGGTTAAGCCTCATATCTATTTTGTTTACGAGAAAAATGGGAGAGTGAGTTTTGGATCTGAAAAACAATTTGAACATCCAAAATGGAAATGCACAAATGCTGAGAGATATAATTCCAAAAGAGTATCTGTGATTTTTATGGATAGGCAAAAAGTGGGTTGTTTGGTTCCGGTAAATATCCAACCACTTGAGAATTTGATTTTTTCTTCTCCTTGAAAATTTTGGATCATTAGGCCACTTGCATCCTCAACATGTTTCCGGCATGCATGTCCACCACATTTAAAGCATGTTAGGATCAGTTAGAAGTCCCTTTCCTATAAAATTCCACCAAGCTTATTATGAGGAGTTGAACTAGTGGAATTTCCCAAACATGGATAAAAATAACCTTGGAGTTCATTTTTAGTGCATTCTCTAACATATATTATAGTTTTCAAATTTTTTTGAGTAAAATTTTCATTTGGTTATGCATCATATCTATTTTGTTTACGAGAAAAATGGAAGAGTGAGTTTTGGATCTGAAAAAAAATTTGAACATCCAAAACGTGAATGCACAAATGCTGAGAGATATAATTCCAAAAAGTATCTGTGATTTTTATGGATAGGCAAAAAGTGGGGTGTTTGGCTCTGGTAAATATCCAACCACTTGAGAATTTGATTTTTTCTTCTCCGTGAAAGTTTTGGATCATTAGGCCACTTGCATCCTCAACATGTTTCCGGCATGCATGTCCACCGCATTTAAAGCATGTTAGGGTCAGTTAGAAGTCCCTTTCCTATAAAATTCCACCAAGCTTATTATTAGGAGTTGTACTAGTGGAATTTCCCAAACATGGATAAAAAAACATTGGAGTTCATTCTTAGTGCATTCTCTAACATATATTATAGTTTTAAAATTTTTTTGAGGGAAATTTTCTTTTTGTTATACCTCATGTATTTTTTGTTTACGAGAAAAATGGGAGCGAGAGTTTTGGATCTGAAAAAAAATTTGGACATCCAAAATGGAAATGCACAAATGTTGAGAGAGATAATTCGAAAAAGTATCTGTGATTTTTAAGGATAGGCAAAAAGTGGGTTGTTTGGCTCTGGTGAATATCCGACTACTTGAGAATATGATTTGTTCTAGTCCTTGAAAATTTTGGATCATTAGGCCACTTGCATCCTCAACATGTTACCGGCATAATTGTCAACCACATTTAAAGCATGTTAGGATCAGTTAGAAGTCCCTTTCCTATAAAATTCCTCCAATTTTATTATTTGGGGATGTACTAGTGGAATTTCCCAAACATGGATAACAAAAACTTGGAGTTCATTTTTAGTGCGTTCACTAACATTTATTATAGTTTTCAAATTTTTTTGACTGAAATTTTCATTTTGTTATTCCTCATATCTTTTTCTGTACGAGCAAAATGGGAGATTGAGTTTTGGATCTGAAAAAATATTTTGAATATCAAAAATGTAAATGCACAAATTCTGAGGGAGATCATTCCAAAGAGTATCTGTGATTTTTAAGGATAGGCAAAAAGTGGGTTGTTTGGCTCTGGTAAATATCCGACTACTTGAGAATATGATTTGTTCTACTCCGTGAAAGTTTTGGATGATTAGGCCACTTGCATCCTCAACATGTTTCCGGCATGCATGTCCACCACATTTAAAGCATGCTAGGATCAGTTAGAAGTCCCTTTCCTATAAAATTCCACCAAGCTTATTATTAGGAGTTGTACTAATGGAATTTCTCAAACATGGATAAAAAAAACCTTGGAGTTCATTTTTTGTGCATTCTCTAACATATATTATAGTTTACAAATTTTTTTTGAGTAAAAGTTTCATTTGGTTAAGCCTCATATCTATTTTGTTTACGAGAAAAATGGGAGAGTGAGTTTTGGATCTGAAAAACAATTTGAACATCCAAAATGGAAATGCACAAATGCTGAGAGATATAATTCCAAAAGAGTATCTGTGATTTTTATGGATAGGCAAAAAGTGGGTTGTTTGGTTCCGGTAAATATCCAACCACTTGAGAATTTGATTTTTTCTTCTCCTTGAAAATTTTGGATCATTAGGCCACTTGCATCCTCAACATGTTTCCGGCATGCATGTCCACCACATTTAAAGCATGTTAGGATCAGTTAGAAGTCCCTTTCCTATAAAATTCCACCAAGCTTATTATGAGGAGTTGAACTAGTGGAATTTCCCAAACATGGATAAAAATAACCTTGGAGTTCATTTTTAGTGCATTCTCTAACATATATTATAGTTTTCAAATTTTTTTGAGTAAAATTTTCATTTGGTTATGCATCATATCTATTTTGTTTACGAGAAAAATGGAAGAGTGAGTTTTGGATCTGAAAAAAAATTTGAACATCCAAAACGTGAATGCACAAATGCTGAGAGATATAATTCCAAAAAGTATCTGTGATTTTTATGGATAGGCAAAAAGTGGGGTGTTTGGCTCTGGTAAATATCCAACCACTTGAGAATTTGATTTTTTCTTCTCCGTGAAAGTTTTGGATCATTAGGCCACTTGCATCCTCAACATGTTTCCGGCATGCATGTCCACCGCATTTAAAGCATGTTAGGGTCAGTTAGAAGTCCCTTTCCTATAAAATTCCACCAAGCTTATTATTAGGAGTTGTACTAGTGGAATTTCCCAAACATGGATAAAAAAACATTGGAGTTCATTCTTAGTGCATTCTCTAACATATATTATAGTTTTAAAATTTTTTTGAGGGAAATTTTCTTTTTGTTATACCTCATGTATTTTTTGTTTACGAGAAAAATGGGAGCGAGAGTTTTGGATCTGAAAAAAAATTTGGACATCCAAAATGGAAATGCACAAATGTTGAGAGAGATAATTCGAAAAAGTATCTGTGATTTTTAAGGATAGGCAAAAAGTGGGTTGTTTGGCTCTGGTGAATATCCGACTACTTGAGAATATGATTTGTTCTAGTCCTTGAAAATTTTGGATCATTAGGCCACTTGCATCCTCAACATGTTACCGGCATAATTGTCAACCACATTTAAAGCATGTTAGGATCAGTTAGAAGTCCCTTTCCTATAAAATTCCTCCAATTTTATTATTTGGGGATGTACTAGTGGAATTTCCCAAACATGGATAACAAAAACTTGGAGTTCATTTTTAGTGCGTTCACTAACATTTATTATAGTTTTCAAATTTTTTTGACTGAAATTTTCATTTTGTTATTCCTCATATCTTTTTCTGTACGAGCAAAATGGGAGATTGAGTTTTGGATCTGAAAAAATATTTTGAATATCAAAAATGTAAATGCACAAATTCTGAGGGAGATCATTCCAAAGAGTATCTGTGATTTTTAAGGATAGGCAAAAAGTGGGTTGTTTGGCTCTGGTAAATATCCGACTACTTGAGAATATGATTTGTTCTACTCCGTGAAAGTTTTGGATGATTAGGCCACTTGCATCCTCAACATGTTTCCGGCATGCATGTCCACCACATTTAAAGCATGCTAGGATCAGTTAGAAGTCCCTTTCCTATAAAATTCCACCAAGCTTATTATTAGGAGTTGTACTAATGGAATTTCTCAAACATGGATAAAAAAAACCTTGGAGTTCATTTTTTGTGCATTCTCTAACATATATTATAGTTTACAAATTTTTTTTGAGTAAAAGTTTCATTTGGTTAAGCCTCATATCTATTTTGTTTACGAGAAAAATGGGAGAGTGAGTTTTGGATCTGAAAAACAATTTGAACATCCAAAATGGAAATGCACAAATGCTGAGAGATATAATTCCAAAAGAGTATCTGTGATTTTTATGGATAGGCAAAAAGTGGGTTGTTTGGTTCCGGTAAATATCCAACCACTTGAGAATTTGATTTTTTCTTCTCCTTGAAAATTTTGGATCATTAGGCCACTTGCATCCTCAACATGTTTCCGGCATGCATGTCCACCACATTTAAAGCATGTTAGGATCAGTTAGAAGTCCCTTTCCTATAAAATTCCACCAAGCTTATTATGAGGAGTTGAACTAGTGGAATTTCCCAAACATGGATAAAAATAACCTTGGAGTTCATTTTTAGTGCATTCTCTAACATATATTATAGTTTTCAAATTTTTTTGAGTAAAATTTTCATTTGGTTATGCATCATATCTATTTTGTTTACGAGAAAAATGGAAGAGTGAGTTTTGGATCTGAAAAAAAATTTGAACATCCAAAACGTGAATGCACAAATGCTGAGAGATATAATTCCAAAAAGTATCTGTGATTTTTATGGATAGGCAAAAAGTGGGGTGTTTGGCTCTGGTAAATATCCAACCACTTGAGAATTTGATTTTTTCTTCTCCGTGAAAGTTTTGGATCATTAGGCCACTTGCATCCTCAACATGTTTCCGGCATGCATGTCCACCGCATTTAAAGCATGTTAGGGTCAGTTAGAAGTCCCTTTCCTATAAAATTCCACCAAGCTTATTATTAGGAGTTGTACTAGTGGAATTTCCCAAACATGGATAAAAAAACATTGGAGTTCATTCTTAGTGCATTCTCTAACATATATTATAGTTTTAAAATTTTTTTGAGGGAAATTTTCTTTTTGTTATACCTCATGTATTTTTTGTTTACGAGAAAAATGGGAGCGAGAGTTTTGGATCTGAAAAAAAATTTGGACATCCAAAATGGAAATGCACAAATGTTGAGAGAGATAATTCGAAAAAGTATCTGTGATTTTTAAGGATAGGCAAAAAGTGGGTTGTTTGGCTCTGGTGAATATCCGACTACTTGAGAATATGATTTGTTCTAGTCCTTGAAAATTTTGGATCATTAGGCCACTTGCATCCTCAACATGTTACCGGCATAATTGTCAACCACATTTAAAGCATGTTAGGATCAGTTAGAAGTCCCTTTCCTATAAAATTCCTCCAATTTTATTATTTGGGGATGTACTAGTGGAATTTCCCAAACATGGATAACAAAAACTTGGAGTTCATTTTTAGTGCGTTCACTAACATTTATTATAGTTTTCAAATTTTTTTGACTGAAATTTTCATTTTGTTATTCCTCATATCTTTTTCTGTACGAGCAAAATGGGAGATTGAGTTTTGGATCTGAAAAAATATTTTGAATATCAAAAATGTAAATGCACAAATTCTGAGGGAGATCATTCCAAAGAGTATCTGTGATTTTTAAGGATAGGCAAAAAGTGGGTTGTTTGGCTCTGGTAAATATCCGACTACTTGAGAATATGATTTGTTCTACTCCGTGAAAGTTTTGGATGATTAGGCCACTTGCATCCTCAACATGTTTCCGGCATGCATGTCCACCACATTTAAAGCATGCTAGGATCAGTTAGAAGTCCCTTTCCTATAAAATTCCACCAAGCTTATTATTAGGAGTTGTACTAATGGAATTTCTCAAACATGGATAAAAAAAACCTTGGAGTTCATTTTTTGTGCATTCTCTAACATATATTATAGTTTACAAATTTTTTTTGAGTAAAAGTTTCATTTGGTTAAGCCTCATATCTATTTTGTTTACGAGAAAAATGGGAGAGTGAGTTTTGGATCTGAAAAACAATTTGAACATCCAAAATGGAAATGCACAAATGCTGAGAGATATAATTCCAAAAGAGTATCTGTGATTTTTATGGATAGGCAAAAAGTGGGTTGTTTGGTTCCGGTAAATATCCAACCACTTGAGAATTTGATTTTTTCTTCTCCTTGAAAATTTTGGATCATTAGGCCACTTGCATCCTCAACATGTTTCCGGCATGCATGTCCACCACATTTAAAGCATGTTAGGATCAGTTAGAAGTCCCTTTCCTATAAAATTCCACCAAGCTTATTATGAGGAGTTGAACTAGTGGAATTTCCCAAACATGGATAAAAATAACCTTGGAGTTCATTTTTAGTGCATTCTCTAACATATATTATAGTTTTCAAATTTTTTTGAGTAAAATTTTCATTTGGTTATGCATCATATCTATTTTGTTTACGAGAAAAATGGAAGAGTGAGTTTTGGATCTGAAAAAAAATTTGAACATCCAAAACGTGAATGCACAAATGCTGAGAGATATAATTCCAAAAAGTATCTGTGATTTTTATGGATAGGCAAAAAGTGGGGTGTTTGGCTCTGGTAAATATCCAACCACTTGAGAATTTGATTTTTTCTTCTCCGTGAAAGTTTTGGATCATTAGGCCACTTGCATCCTCAACATGTTTCCGGCATGCATGTCCACCGCATTTAAAGCATGTTAGGGTCAGTTAGAAGTCCCTTTCCTATAAAATTCCACCAAGCTTATTATTAGGAGTTGTACTAGTGGAATTTCCCAAACATGGATAAAAAAACATTGGAGTTCATTCTTAGTGCATTCTCTAACATATATTATAGTTTTAAAATTTTTTTGAGGGAAATTTTCTTTTTGTTATACCTCATGTATTTTTTGTTTACGAGAAAAATGGGAGCGAGAGTTTTGGATCTGAAAAAAAATTTGGACATCCAAAATGGAAATGCACAAATGTTGAGAGAGATAATTCGAAAAAGTATCTGTGATTTTTAAGGATAGGCAAAAAGTGGGTTGTTTGGCTCTGGTGAATATCCGACTACTTGAGAATATGATTTGTTCTAGTCCTTGAAAATTTTGGATCATTAGGCCACTTGCATCCTCAACATGTTACCGGCATAATTGTCAACCACATTTAAAGCATGTTAGGATCAGTTAGAAGTCCCTTTCCTATAAAATTCCTCCAATTTTATTATTTGGGGATGTACTAGTGGAATTTCCCAAACATGGATAACAAAAACTTGGAGTTCATTTTTAGTGCGTTCACTAACATTTATTATAGTTTTCAAATTTTTTTGACTGAAATTTTCATTTTGTTATTCCTCATATCTTTTTCTGTACGAGCAAAATGGGAGATTGAGTTTTGGATCTGAAAAAATATTTTGAATATCAAAAATGTAAATGCACAAATTCTGAGGGAGATCATTCCAAAGAGTATCTGTGATTTTTAAGGATAGGCAAAAAGTGGGTTGTTTGGCTCTGGTAAATATCCGACTACTTGAGAATATGATTTGTTCTACTCCGTGAAAGTTTTGGATGATTAGGCCACTTGCATCCTCAACATGTTTCCGGCATGCATGTCCACCACATTTAAAGCATGCTAGGATCAGTTAGAAGTCCCTTTCCTATAAAATTCCACCAAGCTTATTATTAGGAGTTGTACTAATGGAATTTCTCAAACATGGATAAAAAAAACCTTGGAGTTCATTTTTTGTGCATTCTCTAACATATATTATAGTTTACAAATTTTTTTTGAGTAAAAGTTTCATTTGGTTAAGCCTCATATCTATTTTGTTTACGAGAAAAATGGGAGAGTGAGTTTTGGATCTGAAAAACAATTTGAACATCCAAAATGGAAATGCACAAATGCTGAGAGATATAATTCCAAAAGAGTATCTGTGATTTTTATGGATAGGCAAAAAGTGGGTTGTTTGGTTCCGGTAAATATCCAACCACTTGAGAATTTGATTTTTTCTTCTCCTTGAAAATTTTGGATCATTAGGCCACTTGCATCCTCAACATGTTTCCGGCATGCATGTCCACCACATTTAAAGCATGTTAGGATCAGTTAGAAGTCCCTTTCCTATAAAATTCCACCAAGCTTATTATGAGGAGTTGAACTAGTGGAATTTCCCAAACATGGATAAAAATAACCTTGGAGTTCATTTTTAGTGCATTCTCTAACATATATTATAGTTTTCAAATTTTTTTGAGTAAAATTTTCATTTGGTTATGCATCATATCTATTTTGTTTACGAGAAAAATGGAAGAGTGAGTTTTGGATCTGAAAAAAAATTTGAACATCCAAAACGTGAATGCACAAATGCTGAGAGATATAATTCCAAAAAGTATCTGTGATTTTTATGGATAGGCAAAAAGTGGGGTGTTTGGCTCTGGTAAATATCCAACCACTTGAGAATTTGATTTTTTCTTCTCCGTGAAAGTTTTGGATCATTAGGCCACTTGCATCCTCAACATGTTTCCGGCATGCATGTCCACCGCATTTAAAGCATGTTAGGGTCAGTTAGAAGTCCCTTTCCTATAAAATTCCACCAAGCTTATTATTAGGAGTTGTACTAGTGGAATTTCCCAAACATGGATAAAAAAACATTGGAGTTCATTCTTAGTGCATTCTCTAACATATATTATAGTTTTAAAATTTTTTTGAGGGAAATTTTCTTTTTGTTATACCTCATGTATTTTTTGTTTACGAGAAAAATGGGAGCGAGAGTTTTGGATCTGAAAAAAAATTTGGACATCCAAAATGGAAATGCACAAATGTTGAGAGAGATAATTCGAAAAAGTATCTGTGATTTTTAAGGATAGGCAAAAAGTGGGTTGTTTGGCTCTGGTGAATATCCGACTACTTGAGAATATGATTTGTTCTAGTCCTTGAAAATTTTGGATCATTAGGCCACTTGCATCCTCAACATGTTACCGGCATAATTGTCAACCACATTTAAAGCATGTTAGGATCAGTTAGAAGTCCCTTTCCTATAAAATTCCTCCAATTTTATTATTTGGGGATGTACTAGTGGAATTTCCCAAACATGGATAACAAAAACTTGGAGTTCATTTTTAGTGCGTTCACTAACATTTATTATAGTTTTCAAATTTTTTTGACTGAAATTTTCATTTTGTTATTCCTCATATCTTTTTCTGTACGAGCAAAATGGGAGATTGAGTTTTGGATCTGAAAAAATATTTTGAATATCAAAAATGTAAATGCACAAATTCTGAGGGAGATCATTCCAAAGAGTATCTGTGATTTTTAAGGATAGGCAAAAAGTGGGTTGTTTGGCTCTGGTAAATATCCGACTACTTGAGAATATGATTTGTTCTACTCCGTGAAAGTTTTGGATGATTAGGCCACTTGCATCCTCAACATGTTTCCGGCATGCATGTCCACCACATTTAAAGCATGCTAGGATCAGTTAGAAGTCCCTTTCCTATAAAATTCCACCAAGCTTATTATTAGGAGTTGTACTAATGGAATTTCTCAAACATGGATAAAAAAAACCTTGGAGTTCATTTTTTGTGCATTCTCTAACATATATTATAGTTTACAAATTTTTTTTGAGTAAAAGTTTCATTTGGTTAAGCCTCATATCTATTTTGTTTACGAGAAAAATGGGAGAGTGAGTTTTGGATCTGAAAAACAATTTGAACATCCAAAATGGAAATGCACAAATGCTGAGAGATATAATTCCAAAAGAGTATCTGTGATTTTTATGGATAGGCAAAAAGTGGGTTGTTTGGTTCCGGTAAATATCCAACCACTTGAGAATTTGATTTTTTCTTCTCCTTGAAAATTTTGGATCATTAGGCCACTTGCATCCTCAACATGTTTCCGGCATGCATGTCCACCACATTTAAAGCATGTTAGGATCAGTTAGAAGTCCCTTTCCTATAAAATTCCACCAAGCTTATTATGAGGAGTTGAACTAGTGGAATTTCCCAAACATGGATAAAAATAACCTTGGAGTTCATTTTTAGTGCATTCTCTAACATATATTATAGTTTTCAAATTTTTTTGAGTAAAATTTTCATTTGGTTATGCATCATATCTATTTTGTTTACGAGAAAAATGGAAGAGTGAGTTTTGGATCTGAAAAAAAATTTGAACATCCAAAACGTGAATGCACAAATGCTGAGAGATATAATTCCAAAAAGTATCTGTGATTTTTATGGATAGGCAAAAAGTGGGGTGTTTGGCTCTGGTAAATATCCAACCACTTGAGAATTTGATTTTTTCTTCTCCGTGAAAGTTTTGGATCATTAGGCCACTTGCATCCTCAACATGTTTCCGGCATGCATGTCCACCGCATTTAAAGCATGTTAGGGTCAGTTAGAAGTCCCTTTCCTATAAAATTCCACCAAGCTTATTATTAGGAGTTGTACTAGTGGAATTTCCCAAACATGGATAAAAAAACATTGGAGTTCATTCTTAGTGCATTCTCTAACATATATTATAGTTTTAAAATTTTTTTGAGGGAAATTTTCTTTTTGTTATACCTCATGTATTTTTTGTTTACGAGAAAAATGGGAGCGAGAGTTTTGGATCTGAAAAAAAATTTGGACATCCAAAATGGAAATGCACAAATGTTGAGAGAGATAATTCGAAAAAGTATCTGTGATTTTTAAGGATAGGCAAAAAGTGGGTTGTTTGGCTCTGGTGAATATCCGACTACTTGAGAATATGATTTGTTCTAGTCCTTGAAAATTTTGGATCATTAGGCCACTTGCATCCTCAACATGTTACCGGCATAATTGTCAACCACATTTAAAGCATGTTAGGATCAGTTAGAAGTCCCTTTCCTATAAAATTCCTCCAATTTTATTATTTGGGGATGTACTAGTGGAATTTCCCAAACATGGATAACAAAAACTTGGAGTTCATTTTTAGTGCGTTCACTAACATTTATTATAGTTTTCAAATTTTTTTGACTGAAATTTTCATTTTGTTATTCCTCATATCTTTTTCTGTACGAGCAAAATGGGAGATTGAGTTTTGGATCTGAAAAAATATTTTGAATATCAAAAATGTAAATGCACAAATTCTGAGGGAGATCATTCCAAAGAGTATCTGTGATTTTTAAGGATAGGCAAAAAGTGGGTTGTTTGGCTCTGGTAAATATCCGACTACTTGAGAATATGATTTGTTCTACTCCGTGAAAGTTTTGGATGATTAGGCCACTTGCATCCTCAACATGTTTCCGGCATGCATGTCCACCACATTTAAAGCATGCTAGGATCAGTTAGAAGTCCCTTTCCTATAAAATTCCACCAAGCTTATTATTAGGAGTTGTACTAATGGAATTTCTCAAACATGGATAAAAAAAACCTTGGAGTTCATTTTTTGTGCATTCTCTAACATATATTATAGTTTACAAATTTTTTTTGAGTAAAAGTTTCATTTGGTTAAGCCTCATATCTATTTTGTTTACGAGAAAAATGGGAGAGTGAGTTTTGGATCTGAAAAACAATTTGAACATCCAAAATGGAAATGCACAAATGCTGAGAGATATAATTCCAAAAGAGTATCTGTGATTTTTATGGATAGGCAAAAAGTGGGTTGTTTGGTTCCGGTAAATATCCAACCACTTGAGAATTTGATTTTTTCTTCTCCTTGAAAATTTTGGATCATTAGGCCACTTGCATCCTCAACATGTTTCCGGCATGCATGTCCACCACATTTAAAGCATGTTAGGATCAGTTAGAAGTCCCTTTCCTATAAAATTCCACCAAGCTTATTATGAGGAGTTGAACTAGTGGAATTTCCCAAACATGGATAAAAATAACCTTGGAGTTCATTTTTAGTGCATTCTCTAACATATATTATAGTTTTCAAATTTTTTTGAGTAAAATTTTCATTTGGTTATGCATCATATCTATTTTGTTTACGAGAAAAATGGAAGAGTGAGTTTTGGATCTGAAAAAAAATTTGAACATCCAAAACGTGAATGCACAAATGCTGAGAGATATAATTCCAAAAAGTATCTGTGATTTTTATGGATAGGCAAAAAGTGGGGTGTTTGGCTCTGGTAAATATCCAACCACTTGAGAATTTGATTTTTTCTTCTCCGTGAAAGTTTTGGATCATTAGGCCACTTGCATCCTCAACATGTTTCCGGCATGCATGTCCACCGCATTTAAAGCATGTTAGGGTCAGTTAGAAGTCCCTTTCCTATAAAATTCCACCAAGCTTATTATTAGGAGTTGTACTAGTGGAATTTCCCAAACATGGATAAAAAAACATTGGAGTTCATTCTTAGTGCATTCTCTAACATATATTATAGTTTTAAAATTTTTTTGAGGGAAATTTTCTTTTTGTTATACCTCATGTATTTTTTGTTTACGAGAAAAATGGGAGCGAGAGTTTTGGATCTGAAAAAAAATTTGGACATCCAAAATGGAAATGCACAAATGTTGAGAGAGATAATTCGAAAAAGTATCTGTGATTTTTAAGGATAGGCAAAAAGTGGGTTGTTTGGCTCTGGTGAATATCCGACTACTTGAGAATATGATTTGTTCTAGTCCTTGAAAATTTTGGATCATTAGGCCACTTGCATCCTCAACATGTTACCGGCATAATTGTCAACCACATTTAAAGCATGTTAGGATCAGTTAGAAGTCCCTTTCCTATAAAATTCCTCCAATTTTATTATTTGGGGATGTACTAGTGGAATTTCCCAAACATGGATAACAAAAACTTGGAGTTCATTTTTAGTGCGTTCACTAACATTTATTATAGTTTTCAAATTTTTTTGACTGAAATTTTCATTTTGTTATTCCTCATATCTTTTTCTGTACGAGCAAAATGGGAGATTGAGTTTTGGATCTGAAAAAATATTTTGAATATCAAAAATGTAAATGCACAAATTCTGAGGGAGATCATTCCAAAGAGTATCTGTGATTTTTAAGGATAGGCAAAAAGTGGGTTGTTTGGCTCTGGTAAATATCCGACTACTTGAGAATATGATTTGTTCTACTCCGTGAAAGTTTTGGATGATTAGGCCACTTGCATCCTCAACATGTTTCCGGCATGCATGTCCACCACATTTAAAGCATGCTAGGATCAGTTAGAAGTCCCTTTCCTATAAAATTCCACCAAGCTTATTATTAGGAGTTGTACTAATGGAATTTCTCAAACATGGATAAAAAAAACCTTGGAGTTCATTTTTTGTGCATTCTCTAACATATATTATAGTTTACAAATTTTTTTTGAGTAAAAGTTTCATTTGGTTAAGCCTCATATCTATTTTGTTTACGAGAAAAATGGGAGAGTGAGTTTTGGATCTGAAAAACAATTTGAACATCCAAAATGGAAATGCACAAATGCTGAGAGATATAATTCCAAAAGAGTATCTGTGATTTTTATGGATAGGCAAAAAGTGGGTTGTTTGGTTCCGGTAAATATCCAACCACTTGAGAATTTGATTTTTTCTTCTCCTTGAAAATTTTGGATCATTAGGCCACTTGCATCCTCAACATGTTTCCGGCATGCATGTCCACCACATTTAAAGCATGTTAGGATCAGTTAGAAGTCCCTTTCCTATAAAATTCCACCAAGCTTATTATGAGGAGTTGAACTAGTGGAATTTCCCAAACATGGATAAAAATAACCTTGGAGTTCATTTTTAGTGCATTCTCTAACATATATTATAGTTTTCAAATTTTTTTGAGTAAAATTTTCATTTGGTTATGCATCATATCTATTTTGTTTACGAGAAAAATGGAAGAGTGAGTTTTGGATCTGAAAAAAAATTTGAACATCCAAAACGTGAATGCACAAATGCTGAGAGATATAATTCCAAAAAGTATCTGTGATTTTTATGGATAGGCAAAAAGTGGGGTGTTTGGCTCTGGTAAATATCCAACCACTTGAGAATTTGATTTTTTCTTCTCCGTGAAAGTTTTGGATCATTAGGCCACTTGCATCCTCAACATGTTTCCGGCATGCATGTCCACCGCATTTAAAGCATGTTAGGGTCAGTTAGAAGTCCCTTTCCTATAAAATTCCACCAAGCTTATTATTAGGAGTTGTACTAGTGGAATTTCCCAAACATGGATAAAAAAACATTGGAGTTCATTCTTAGTGCATTCTCTAACATATATTATAGTTTTAAAATTTTTTTGAGGGAAATTTTCTTTTTGTTATACCTCATGTATTTTTTGTTTACGAGAAAAATGGGAGCGAGAGTTTTGGATCTGAAAAAAAATTTGGACATCCAAAATGGAAATGCACAAATGTTGAGAGAGATAATTCGAAAAAGTATCTGTGATTTTTAAGGATAGGCAAAAAGTGGGTTGTTTGGCTCTGGTGAATATCCGACTACTTGAGAATATGATTTGTTCTAGTCCTTGAAAATTTTGGATCATTAGGCCACTTGCATCCTCAACATGTTACCGGCATAATTGTCAACCACATTTAAAGCATGTTAGGATCAGTTAGAAGTCCCTTTCCTATAAAATTCCTCCAATTTTATTATTTGGGGATGTACTAGTGGAATTTCCCAAACATGGATAACAAAAACTTGGAGTTCATTTTTAGTGCGTTCACTAACATTTATTATAGTTTTCAAATTTTTTTGACTGAAATTTTCATTTTGTTATTCCTCATATCTTTTTCTGTACGAGCAAAATGGGAGATTGAGTTTTGGATCTGAAAAAATATTTTGAATATCAAAAATGTAAATGCACAAATTCTGAGGGAGATCATTCCAAAGAGTATCTGTGATTTTTAAGGATAGGCAAAAAGTGGGTTGTTTGGCTCTGGTAAATATCCGACTACTTGAGAATATGATTTGTTCTACTCCGTGAAAGTTTTGGATGATTAGGCCACTTGCATCCTCAACATGTTTCCGGCATGCATGTCCACCACATTTAAAGCATGCTAGGATCAGTTAGAAGTCCCTTTCCTATAAAATTCCACCAAGCTTATTATTAGGAGTTGTACTAATGGAATTTCTCAAACATGGATAAAAAAAACCTTGGAGTTCATTTTTTGTGCATTCTCTAACATATATTATAGTTTACAAATTTTTTTTGAGTAAAAGTTTCATTTGGTTAAGCCTCATATCTATTTTGTTTACGAGAAAAATGGGAGAGTGAGTTTTGGATCTGAAAAACAATTTGAACATCCAAAATGGAAATGCACAAATGCTGAGAGATATAATTCCAAAAGAGTATCTGTGATTTTTATGGATAGGCAAAAAGTGGGTTGTTTGGTTCCGGTAAATATCCAACCACTTGAGAATTTGATTTTTTCTTCTCCTTGAAAATTTTGGATCATTAGGCCACTTGCATCCTCAACATGTTTCCGGCATGCATGTCCACCACATTTAAAGCATGTTAGGATCAGTTAGAAGTCCCTTTCCTATAAAATTCCACCAAGCTTATTATGAGGAGTTGAACTAGTGGAATTTCCCAAACATGGATAAAAATAACCTTGGAGTTCATTTTTAGTGCATTCTCTAACATATATTATAGTTTTCAAATTTTTTTGAGTAAAATTTTCATTTGGTTATGCATCATATCTATTTTGTTTACGAGAAAAATGGAAGAGTGAGTTTTGGATCTGAAAAAAAATTTGAACATCCAAAACGTGAATGCACAAATGCTGAGAGATATAATTCCAAAAAGTATCTGTGATTTTTATGGATAGGCAAAAAGTGGGGTGTTTGGCTCTGGTAAATATCCAACCACTTGAGAATTTGATTTTTTCTTCTCCGTGAAAGTTTTGGATCATTAGGCCACTTGCATCCTCAACATGTTTCCGGCATGCATGTCCACCGCATTTAAAGCATGTTAGGGTCAGTTAGAAGTCCCTTTCCTATAAAATTCCACCAAGCTTATTATTAGGAGTTGTACTAGTGGAATTTCCCAAACATGGATAAAAAAACATTGGAGTTCATTCTTAGTGCATTCTCTAACATATATTATAGTTTTAAAATTTTTTTGAGGGAAATTTTCTTTTTGTTATACCTCATGTATTTTTTGTTTACGAGAAAAATGGGAGCGAGAGTTTTGGATCTGAAAAAAAATTTGGACATCCAAAATGGAAATGCACAAATGTTGAGAGAGATAATTCGAAAAAGTATCTGTGATTTTTAAGGATAGGCAAAAAGTGGGTTGTTTGGCTCTGGTGAATATCCGACTACTTGAGAATATGATTTGTTCTAGTCCTTGAAAATTTTGGATCATTAGGCCACTTGCATCCTCAACATGTTACCGGCATAATTGTCAACCACATTTAAAGCATGTTAGGATCAGTTAGAAGTCCCTTTCCTATAAAATTCCTCCAATTTTATTATTTGGGGATGTACTAGTGGAATTTCCCAAACATGGATAACAAAAACTTGGAGTTCATTTTTAGTGCGTTCACTAACATTTATTATAGTTTTCAAATTTTTTTGACTGAAATTTTCATTTTGTTATTCCTCATATCTTTTTCTGTACGAGCAAAATGGGAGATTGAGTTTTGGATCTGAAAAAATATTTTGAATATCAAAAATGTAAATGCACAAATTCTGAGGGAGATCATTCCAAAGAGTATCTGTGATTTTTAAGGATAGGCAAAAAGTGGGTTGTTTGGCTCTGGTAAATATCCGACTACTTGAGAATATGATTTGTTCTACTCCGTGAAAGTTTTGGATGATTAGGCCACTTGCATCCTCAACATGTTTCCGGCATGCATGTCCACCACATTTAAAGCATGCTAGGATCAGTTAGAAGTCCCTTTCCTATAAAATTCCACCAAGCTTATTATTAGGAGTTGTACTAATGGAATTTCTCAAACATGGATAAAAAAAACCTTGGAGTTCATTTTTTGTGCATTCTCTAACATATATTATAGTTTACAAATTTTTTTTGAGTAAAAGTTTCATTTGGTTAAGCCTCATATCTATTTTGTTTACGAGAAAAATGGGAGAGTGAGTTTTGGATCTGAAAAACAATTTGAACATCCAAAATGGAAATGCACAAATGCTGAGAGATATAATTCCAAAAGAGTATCTGTGATTTTTATGGATAGGCAAAAAGTGGGTTGTTTGGTTCCGGTAAATATCCAACCACTTGAGAATTTGATTTTTTCTTCTCCTTGAAAATTTTGGATCATTAGGCCACTTGCATCCTCAACATGTTTCCGGCATGCATGTCCACCACATTTAAAGCATGTTAGGATCAGTTAGAAGTCCCTTTCCTATAAAATTCCACCAAGCTTATTATGAGGAGTTGAACTAGTGGAATTTCCCAAACATGGATAAAAATAACCTTGGAGTTCATTTTTAGTGCATTCTCTAACATATATTATAGTTTTCAAATTTTTTTGAGTAAAATTTTCATTTGGTTATGCATCATATCTATTTTGTTTACGAGAAAAATGGAAGAGTGAGTTTTGGATCTGAAAAAAAATTTGAACATCCAAAACGTGAATGCACAAATGCTGAGAGATATAATTCCAAAAAGTATCTGTGATTTTTATGGATAGGCAAAAAGTGGGGTGTTTGGCTCTGGTAAATATCCAACCACTTGAGAATTTGATTTTTTCTTCTCCGTGAAAGTTTTGGATCATTAGGCCACTTGCATCCTCAACATGTTTCCGGCATGCATGTCCACCGCATTTAAAGCATGTTAGGGTCAGTTAGAAGTCCCTTTCCTATAAAATTCCACCAAGCTTATTATTAGGAGTTGTACTAGTGGAATTTCCCAAACATGGATAAAAAAACATTGGAGTTCATTCTTAGTGCATTCTCTAACATATATTATAGTTTTAAAATTTTTTTGAGGGAAATTTTCTTTTTGTTATACCTCATGTATTTTTTGTTTACGAGAAAAATGGGAGCGAGAGTTTTGGATCTGAAAAAAAATTTGGACATCCAAAATGGAAATGCACAAATGTTGAGAGAGATAATTCGAAAAAGTATCTGTGATTTTTAAGGATAGGCAAAAAGTGGGTTGTTTGGCTCTGGTGAATATCCGACTACTTGAGAATATGATTTGTTCTAGTCCTTGAAAATTTTGGATCATTAGGCCACTTGCATCCTCAACATGTTACCGGCATAATTGTCAACCACATTTAAAGCATGTTAGGATCAGTTAGAAGTCCCTTTCCTATAAAATTCCTCCAATTTTATTATTTGGGGATGTACTAGTGGAATTTCCCAAACATGGATAACAAAAACTTGGAGTTCATTTTTAGTGCGTTCACTAACATTTATTATAGTTTTCAAATTTTTTTGACTGAAATTTTCATTTTGTTATTCCTCATATCTTTTTCTGTACGAGCAAAATGGGAGATTGAGTTTTGGATCTGAAAAAATATTTTGAATATCAAAAATGTAAATGCACAAATTCTGAGGGAGATCATTCCAAAGAGTATCTGTGATTTTTAAGGATAGGCAAAAAGTGGGTTGTTTGGCTCTGGTAAATATCCGACTACTTGAGAATATGATTTGTTCTACTCCGTGAAAGTTTTGGATGATTAGGCCACTTGCATCCTCAACATGTTTCCGGCATGCATGTCCACCACATTTAAAGCATGCTAGGATCAGTTAGAAGTCCCTTTCCTATAAAATTCCACCAAGCTTATTATTAGGAGTTGTACTAATGGAATTTCTCAAACATGGATAAAAAAAACCTTGGAGTTCATTTTTTGTGCATTCTCTAACATATATTATAGTTTACAAATTTTTTTTGAGTAAAAGTTTCATTTGGTTAAGCCTCATATCTATTTTGTTTACGAGAAAAATGGGAGAGTGAGTTTTGGATCTGAAAAACAATTTGAACATCCAAAATGGAAATGCACAAATGCTGAGAGATATAATTCCAAAAGAGTATCTGTGATTTTTATGGATAGGCAAAAAGTGGGTTGTTTGGTTCCGGTAAATATCCAACCACTTGAGAATTTGATTTTTTCTTCTCCTTGAAAATTTTGGATCATTAGGCCACTTGCATCCTCAACATGTTTCCGGCATGCATGTCCACCACATTTAAAGCATGTTAGGATCAGTTAGAAGTCCCTTTCCTATAAAATTCCACCAAGCTTATTATGAGGAGTTGAACTAGTGGAATTTCCCAAACATGGATAAAAATAACCTTGGAGTTCATTTTTAGTGCATTCTCTAACATATATTATAGTTTTCAAATTTTTTTGAGTAAAATTTTCATTTGGTTATGCATCATATCTATTTTGTTTACGAGAAAAATGGAAGAGTGAGTTTTGGATCTGAAAAAAAATTTGAACATCCAAAACGTGAATGCACAAATGCTGAGAGATATAATTCCAAAAAGTATCTGTGATTTTTATGGATAGGCAAAAAGTGGGGTGTTTGGCTCTGGTAAATATCCAACCACTTGAGAATTTGATTTTTTCTTCTCCGTGAAAGTTTTGGATCATTAGGCCACTTGCATCCTCAACATGTTTCCGGCATGCATGTCCACCGCATTTAAAGCATGTTAGGGTCAGTTAGAAGTCCCTTTCCTATAAAATTCCACCAAGCTTATTATTAGGAGTTGTACTAGTGGAATTTCCCAAACATGGATAAAAAAACATTGGAGTTCATTCTTAGTGCATTCTCTAACATATATTATAGTTTTAAAATTTTTTTGAGGGAAATTTTCTTTTTGTTATACCTCATGTATTTTTTGTTTACGAGAAAAATGGGAGCGAGAGTTTTGGATCTGAAAAAAAATTTGGACATCCAAAATGGAAATGCACAAATGTTGAGAGAGATAATTCGAAAAAGTATCTGTGATTTTTAAGGATAGGCAAAAAGTGGGTTGTTTGGCTCTGGTGAATATCCGACTACTTGAGAATATGATTTGTTCTAGTCCTTGAAAATTTTGGATCATTAGGCCACTTGCATCCTCAACATGTTACCGGCATAATTGTCAACCACATTTAAAGCATGTTAGGATCAGTTAGAAGTCCCTTTCCTATAAAATTCCTCCAATTTTATTATTTGGGGATGTACTAGTGGAATTTCCCAAACATGGATAACAAAAACTTGGAGTTCATTTTTAGTGCGTTCACTAACATTTATTATAGTTTTCAAATTTTTTTGACTGAAATTTTCATTTTGTTATTCCTCATATCTTTTTCTGTACGAGCAAAATGGGAGATTGAGTTTTGGATCTGAAAAAATATTTTGAATATCAAAAATGTAAATGCACAAATTCTGAGGGAGATCATTCCAAAGAGTATCTGTGATTTTTAAGGATAGGCAAAAAGTGGGTTGTTTGGCTCTGGTAAATATCCGACTACTTGAGAATATGATTTGTTCTACTCCGTGAAAGTTTTGGATGATTAGGCCACTTGCATCCTCAACATGTTTCCGGCATGCATGTCCACCACATTTAAAGCATGCTAGGATCAGTTAGAAGTCCCTTTCCTATAAAATTCCACCAAGCTTATTATTAGGAGTTGTACTAATGGAATTTCTCAAACATGGATAAAAAAAACCTTGGAGTTCATTTTTTGTGCATTCTCTAACATATATTATAGTTTACAAATTTTTTTTGAGTAAAAGTTTCATTTGGTTAAGCCTCATATCTATTTTGTTTACGAGAAAAATGGGAGAGTGAGTTTTGGATCTGAAAAACAATTTGAACATCCAAAATGGAAATGCACAAATGCTGAGAGATATAATTCCAAAAGAGTATCTGTGATTTTTATGGATAGGCAAAAAGTGGGTTGTTTGGTTCCGGTAAATATCCAACCACTTGAGAATTTGATTTTTTCTTCTCCTTGAAAATTTTGGATCATTAGGCCACTTGCATCCTCAACATGTTTCCGGCATGCATGTCCACCACATTTAAAGCATGTTAGGATCAGTTAGAAGTCCCTTTCCTATAAAATTCCACCAAGCTTATTATGAGGAGTTGAACTAGTGGAATTTCCCAAACATGGATAAAAATAACCTTGGAGTTCATTTTTAGTGCATTCTCTAACATATATTATAGTTTTCAAATTTTTTTGAGTAAAATTTTCATTTGGTTATGCATCATATCTATTTTGTTTACGAGAAAAATGGAAGAGTGAGTTTTGGATCTGAAAAAAAATTTGAACATCCAAAACGTGAATGCACAAATGCTGAGAGATATAATTCCAAAAAGTATCTGTGATTTTTATGGATAGGCAAAAAGTGGGGTGTTTGGCTCTGGTAAATATCCAACCACTTGAGAATTTGATTTTTTCTTCTCCGTGAAAGTTTTGGATCATTAGGCCACTTGCATCCTCAACATGTTTCCGGCATGCATGTCCACCGCATTTAAAGCATGTTAGGGTCAGTTAGAAGTCCCTTTCCTATAAAATTCCACCAAGCTTATTATTAGGAGTTGTACTAGTGGAATTTCCCAAACATGGATAAAAAAACATTGGAGTTCATTCTTAGTGCATTCTCTAACATATATTATAGTTTTAAAATTTTTTTGAGGGAAATTTTCTTTTTGTTATACCTCATGTATTTTTTGTTTACGAGAAAAATGGGAGCGAGAGTTTTGGATCTGAAAAAAAATTTGGACATCCAAAATGGAAATGCACAAATGTTGAGAGAGATAATTCGAAAAAGTATCTGTGATTTTTAAGGATAGGCAAAAAGTGGGTTGTTTGGCTCTGGTGAATATCCGACTACTTGAGAATATGATTTGTTCTAGTCCTTGAAAATTTTGGATCATTAGGCCACTTGCATCCTCAACATGTTACCGGCATAATTGTCAACCACATTTAAAGCATGTTAGGATCAGTTAGAAGTCCCTTTCCTATAAAATTCCTCCAATTTTATTATTTGGGGATGTACTAGTGGAATTTCCCAAACATGGATAACAAAAACTTGGAGTTCATTTTTAGTGCGTTCACTAACATTTATTATAGTTTTCAAATTTTTTTGACTGAAATTTTCATTTTGTTATTCCTCATATCTTTTTCTGTACGAGCAAAATGGGAGATTGAGTTTTGGATCTGAAAAAATATTTTGAATATCAAAAATGTAAATGCACAAATTCTGAGGGAGATCATTCCAAAGAGTATCTGTGATTTTTAAGGATAGGCAAAAAGTGGGTTGTTTGGCTCTGGTAAATATCCGACTACTTGAGAATATGATTTGTTCTACTCCGTGAAAGTTTTGGATGATTAGGCCACTTGCATCCTCAACATGTTTCCGGCATGCATGTCCACCACATTTAAAGCATGCTAGGATCAGTTAGAAGTCCCTTTCCTATAAAATTCCACCAAGCTTATTATTAGGAGTTGTACTAATGGAATTTCTCAAACATGGATAAAAAAAACCTTGGAGTTCATTTTTTGTGCATTCTCTAACATATATTATAGTTTACAAATTTTTTTTGAGTAAAAGTTTCATTTGGTTAAGCCTCATATCTATTTTGTTTACGAGAAAAATGGGAGAGTGAGTTTTGGATCTGAAAAACAATTTGAACATCCAAAATGGAAATGCACAAATGCTGAGAGATATAATTCCAAAAGAGTATCTGTGATTTTTATGGATAGGCAAAAAGTGGGTTGTTTGGTTCCGGTAAATATCCAACCACTTGAGAATTTGATTTTTTCTTCTCCTTGAAAATTTTGGATCATTAGGCCACTTGCATCCTCAACATGTTTCCGGCATGCATGTCCACCACATTTAAAGCATGTTAGGATCAGTTAGAAGTCCCTTTCCTATAAAATTCCACCAAGCTTATTATGAGGAGTTGAACTAGTGGAATTTCCCAAACATGGATAAAAATAACCTTGGAGTTCATTTTTAGTGCATTCTCTAACATATATTATAGTTTTCAAATTTTTTTGAGTAAAATTTTCATTTGGTTATGCATCATATCTATTTTGTTTACGAGAAAAATGGAAGAGTGAGTTTTGGATCTGAAAAAAAATTTGAACATCCAAAACGTGAATGCACAAATGCTGAGAGATATAATTCCAAAAAGTATCTGTGATTTTTATGGATAGGCAAAAAGTGGGGTGTTTGGCTCTGGTAAATATCCAACCACTTGAGAATTTGATTTTTTCTTCTCCGTGAAAGTTTTGGATCATTAGGCCACTTGCATCCTCAACATGTTTCCGGCATGCATGTCCACCGCATTTAAAGCATGTTAGGGTCAGTTAGAAGTCCCTTTCCTATAAAATTCCACCAAGCTTATTATTAGGAGTTGTACTAGTGGAATTTCCCAAACATGGATAAAAAAACATTGGAGTTCATTCTTAGTGCATTCTCTAACATATATTATAGTTTTAAAATTTTTTTGAGGGAAATTTTCTTTTTGTTATACCTCATGTATTTTTTGTTTACGAGAAAAATGGGAGCGAGAGTTTTGGATCTGAAAAAAAATTTGGACATCCAAAATGGAAATGCACAAATGTTGAGAGAGATAATTCGAAAAAGTATCTGTGATTTTTAAGGATAGGCAAAAAGTGGGTTGTTTGGCTCTGGTGAATATCCGACTACTTGAGAATATGATTTGTTCTAGTCCTTGAAAATTTTGGATCATTAGGCCACTTGCATCCTCAACATGTTACCGGCATAATTGTCAACCACATTTAAAGCATGTTAGGATCAGTTAGAAGTCCCTTTCCTATAAAATTCCTCCAATTTTATTATTTGGGGATGTACTAGTGGAATTTCCCAAACATGGATAACAAAAACTTGGAGTTCATTTTTAGTGCGTTCACTAACATTTATTATAGTTTTCAAATTTTTTTGACTGAAATTTTCATTTTGTTATTCCTCATATCTTTTTCTGTACGAGCAAAATGGGAGATTGAGTTTTGGATCTGAAAAAATATTTTGAATATCAAAAATGTAAATGCACAAATTCTGAGGGAGATCATTCCAAAGAGTATCTGTGATTTTTAAGGATAGGCAAAAAGTGGGTTGTTTGGCTCTGGTAAATATCCGACTACTTGAGAATATGATTTGTTCTACTCCGTGAAAGTTTTGGATGATTAGGCCACTTGCATCCTCAACATGTTTCCGGCATGCATGTCCACCACATTTAAAGCATGCTAGGATCAGTTAGAAGTCCCTTTCCTATAAAATTCCACCAAGCTTATTATTAGGAGTTGTACTAATGGAATTTCTCAAACATGGATAAAAAAAACCTTGGAGTTCATTTTTTGTGCATTCTCTAACATATATTATAGTTTACAAATTTTTTTTGAGTAAAAGTTTCATTTGGTTAAGCCTCATATCTATTTTGTTTACGAGAAAAATGGGAGAGTGAGTTTTGGATCTGAAAAACAATTTGAACATCCAAAATGGAAATGCACAAATGCTGAGAGATATAATTCCAAAAGAGTATCTGTGATTTTTATGGATAGGCAAAAAGTGGGTTGTTTGGTTCCGGTAAATATCCAACCACTTGAGAATTTGATTTTTTCTTCTCCTTGAAAATTTTGGATCATTAGGCCACTTGCATCCTCAACATGTTTCCGGCATGCATGTCCACCACATTTAAAGCATGTTAGGATCAGTTAGAAGTCCCTTTCCTATAAAATTCCACCAAGCTTATTATGAGGAGTTGAACTAGTGGAATTTCCCAAACATGGATAAAAATAACCTTGGAGTTCATTTTTAGTGCATTCTCTAACATATATTATAGTTTTCAAATTTTTTTGAGTAAAATTTTCATTTGGTTATGCATCATATCTATTTTGTTTACGAGAAAAATGGAAGAGTGAGTTTTGGATCTGAAAAAAAATTTGAACATCCAAAACGTGAATGCACAAATGCTGAGAGA